>NC_061513.1:169212308-169246180 GCF_022539505.1 Lolium rigidum | reverse complement strand
CGCCCGAGAAGGTGAGCGCCGGCAATAGGAAGAGAGGCGCCTTCACCGACGACGAGCTGGTGGCCTTCACCAACATGATTGTTGTTGTGAAGGACGTCGCACAGGCCATCAGGGACAACAAGCCCACAGACATGCACCCTGACTTGTACAATGCGGTCATGGACATGCTTGGCTTCGCCGAGGATGATCTCATGGCCGCCCTGAGCCACCTCGTCGACCACAAGGCCAAGGGTTCCAGCTTCATCGACATGATCGAGCCACACCGCATCCTCTGGCTGAGGAACTACCTTGGCAAGTACCACTCAAAGGTGTAGTGGTGCCCTTGAGGTCAGGGATGCATGCATGGAGCTGGTGATGATGATGATGATGTAAATTCTAGTAGTAGCTAGGATGAAAAACATTTGATGGCCCCCTTTTGTAACTATGATGACGTGGTATATACTAACCCCTCATGTGATGGTGAACTTGCAGTGTTAGGATGACACCCACTTTTGTTGTGGTGGTAGGATGACACCATGGTAGTGTAGGATGAACTTGTGATCCACTTTTGGAATGATCATGCATGCCCGTGTTAGTTTATCATTTGATGTCAACACTTGTGTTGTTCTATTGCTCTTTCCTGAATTGCTTTATGGTTGTGATCGATAACTTCTTCTTCTTATGCCATGCTAGTGGTATGTGGTGTTCCGCGGACAGGTTCGAGGAATCTACAGCTCATGGAGAGTCTGTCAAGATCAGGTCAATGGCTACTCCAACAACAGCTACCGAGGGTATGCAACATTGAAGGAGGCACAACAAGAGTACCTCACCTTCCTGGAAGAGGAGTTCCTGGAAGATCAGGCCATCGATGAGGCAGTGCCATTAGCACAGTTGCCGCCGGAGAAAGTACATGCTCTACATGGAGCACCTCCAGAGGTACGTCCCAGCCGGGTCAAAGATTACATCATCGCCTTCCTCATCGTGGTGATCGTGAGGATCTTGTTCTTCTGAGTGGTCTCTGATTGTATGTAAGATGCTATGGCATGGTAATCTCACCTTATTTGAACTGTGGTAAGGATATGGAACTGTGATTTGAGCAACCAAACAACAAATTCATGTTTTCCTGCGTGCAAGTTGGGATGGAAATGGGAAACCAAACGGTGGGGCATGGGTTCCTTCTCCGGCGCGCAAAAGGCCGCATAGGCTACCAAACAACCAGGCTTTCATGGTCGATGGCCCGTTCGCGATGCGCAGGTGATCCCATCTCGCTGGCGCAGTGAGCCACAATTTTGATGCAGGCAACCAAACGCGCCCTTCGTGCCGGCCTAAATGTCAAGCGTCACAGGGTACCGTACCCGTAGGGCTGTCAAGCAGGAGCCAGCGTAGAACTGCCTATTGAGATAGAATTTAGAACTTGCTATTGTTGGAGATATGTGATGTCTACGGGTGCTTCTATTCTTGTAGACAGTGTTGGGCCTCCAAGAGCAGAGGTTTGTAGAACAGCAGCAAGTTTCCCTTAAGTGGATCACCCAAGGTTTATCGATCTCGGGGAGGAAGAGGTCAAAGATATCCCTCTCAAGCAACCCTGCAACCACAAAGCAAGAAGTCTCTTGTGTCCCCAACACACCTAATACACTTGTCAGATGTAAAGGTGCACTAGTTCGGCGAAGAGATAGTGAGATGCAAATAATATGGATGAGTATGAGTGGTAATAACAATCTGAATAAAATATGGCAGCGAGTAAACATGCAACAAAACAGTAAACAAACGGAGATTGCTTGGAAGCAAGGCCTAGGGATCCCGCTTTCACTAGTGGACACTCTCAACGATGATCACATAATAGGACTACTCTACACCCTCTTGTTGGATGATGAACACCACTAACTGTGTAGGATTACACGAACCCTCAATGCCGGAGTTAACAAGCTCCACAATATTCAATGTTCATATTTAAATAACCTTAGAGTGTAAGATAGATCAACACAATCACACCAAGAACTAACATAGCATGCACACCGTCACCATCACACTATGAAGGAGGCATAGATCACATCAATTCTTATCATAGCAATAGTTAACTTCATAATCTACAAGAGATTACAATCATAACCCATGCCAAGTACTACACGATGCACACACTGTCACCATTACACCGTGTAGGAGGAATAGACTACTTTAATAACATCACTAGAGTAGCACATCGATGATATTCAACTAGATCACATAAAGAGAGAGATGAACCACATAGCTACAGCGGAGCCCTCAGCCCCGGGGTGAATTACTCCCTCCTCATCATGGAGACAGCGATGGCGGTGAAGATGGCGGTGGAGACGGCGGTGAAGATGACTCCGGGGAAATTCCCCGTCCCGGCGGCGTGCCGGAACAGAGACTCCTGTCCCCCAGATTGGAGTTTCGCGATGGCGGCGGCTCTGGAAGGTTTTCTCTGGTTTCGTCGAACTGGGTCGAGGTTTTAGGTCAGGGACGACTAAATAGGCGAAGAGGCGGAGTCGGAGGGGCCACGGGGTGCCCACACAGTAGGGGGGCGCGGCCCCCTTGGGCCGCGCCGCCCTGTGGGGTGGGGCCCCCCTGGCTCCCCTCTCGTCTTTCTCCGGTGCTCTGGAAGCTTCCGGGAATTATAAGGTCTTCGGTCTTGATTTCGTCCGATTCCGAAAATATTTCTTTACGAGGATTTCTGAAACCAAAAACAGTAGAAAACAGCAACTGGCCTTTCGGCATCTCGTCAATAGGTTAGTTCCGGAAAATGCATAAATATGACATAAAGTATGCATAAAACATGTAGATAACATCAATAATGTGGCATGGAACATAAGAAATTATCGATACGTCGGAGACGTATCAGCATCCCCAAGCTTAGTTCCTGCTCGTCCCGAGCGAGTAAACGATAACAAAGATAATTTCTGGAGTGACATGCCATCATAACCTTGATCATACTATTGTAAGCATATGTAATGAATGCAGCGATCAAAACAATGGGAATGACATGAGTAAACAACTGAATCATAAAGCAAAGACTTTTCATGAATAGTACTTCAAGACAAGCATCAATAAGTCTTGCATAAGAGTTAACTCATAAAGCAATAAATCAAAGTAAAGGTATTGAAGCAACACAAAGGAAGATTAAGTTTCAGCGGTTGCTTTCAACTTGTAACATGTATATCTCATGGATAATTGTCAACATAGAGTAATATAACAAATGCAATATGCAAGTATGTAAGAATCAATGCACAGTTCACACAAGTGTTTGCTTCTTGAGGTGGAGAGAAATAGGTGAACTGACTCAACATAAAAGTAAAAGAAAGGCCTTCAAAGAGGAAAGCATCGATTGCTATATTTGTGCTAGAGCTTTTATTTTGAAAACATGAAACAATTTTTGTCAACGGTAGTAATAAAGCATATGTATCATGTAAATCATATCTTACAAGTTGCAAGCCTCATGCATAGTATATTAATAGTGCCCGCACCTTGTCCTAATTAGCTTGGACTACCGGGATCATCGCAATACACATGTTTTAACCAAGTGTCACAAAGGGGTACCTCTATGCCGCCTGTACAAAGGTCTAAGGAGAAAGCTCGCATTTTGGATTTCTCGCTTTTGATTATTCTCAACTTAGACATCCATACCGGGACAACATAGACAACAGATAATGGACTCCTCTTTAATGCATAAGCATGTTGCAACAATTAGTGTTCTCATATGAGATTGATGATATATGTCCAAAACTGAAACTTCCACCATGATTCATGGCTTTAGTTAGCGGCCCAATGTTCTTCTCTAACAATATGCATGCTCTAACCATTAAAGTGGTAGATCTCCCTTACTTCAGACAAGACGGACATGCATAGCAACTCCCATGATATTCAACAAAGTGTTGATGGCGTCCCCAGGAACATGGTTATCGCACAACAAGCAACTTAATAAGAGATAAAGTGCATAAGTACATATTCAATACCACAATAGTTTTTAGGCTATTTGTCCCATGAGCTATATATTGCAAAGGTAAATGATGGAGATTTAAAGGTAGCACTCAAGCAATTTACTTTGGAATGGCGGAGAAATACCATGTAGTAGGTAGGTATGGTGGACACAAATGGCATAGTGGTTGGCTCAAGGATTTTGGATGCATGAGAAGTATTACCTCTCGATACAAGGTTTAGGCTAGCAAGGTTATTTGAAACAAACACAAGGATGAACCGGTGCAGCAAAACTCACATAAAAGACATATTGAAAACATTATAAGACTCTACACCGTCTTCCTTGTTGTTCAAAACTCAATACTAGAAATTATCTAGACTTTAGAGAGACCAAATATGCAAACCAAATTTTAGCAAGCTCTATGTATTTCTTCATTAATAGGTGCAAAGTATATGATGCAAGAGCTTAAGCATGAGCACAACAATTGCCAAGTATCACATTATCCAAGACATTTTATCAATTACTACATGTAGCATTTCCCGTTTCCAACCATATAACAATTAACGAAGCAGTTTCAACCTTCGCCATGAAAATTAAAAACTAAGAACATATATATGTTCATACGAACCAGCGGAGCGTGTCTCTCTCCCACACAAGCATTTATTCAAACAAAAGCAAAAAAAAAACAAAAACAAACAGACGCTCCAAGTAAAGTACATATGATGTGACCGAATAAAAATATAGTTTCAAGAGAAGGAACCTGATAATTTGTCGATGAAGAAGGGGATGCCTTGGGCATCCCCAAGCTTAGATGCTTGAGTCTTCTTGAAATATGCAGGGGTGAACCACCGTGGCATCCCCAAGCTTAGAGCTTTCACTCTTCTTGATCATAGTATATCATCCTCCTCTCTTGACCCTTGAAAACTTCCTCCACACCAAACTCAAAGCAAACTCATTAGAGGGTTAGTGCATAATCAAAAACTCACATGTTCAGAGGTGACACAATCATTATTAACACTTCTGGACATTGCTCAAAGCTACTGGAAGGTAATGGAACAAAGAAATCCATCCAACACAGCAAAAGAGGCAATGCGAAATAAAAGGCAGAATCTGTCAAAACAGAACGATCCGTAAAGACGAATTTTATTGAGGCACCAGACTTGCTCAGATGAAAATGCCCAAATTTAATGAAAGTTGCGTACATATCTGAGGATCACTCACGTAAATTGGCATAATTTTCCGAGTTACCTACAGAGAATTAGGCCCAGATTCGTGACAAGCAAAGAAATCTGTTTCTACGCGATAATCCAAATCTAGTATGAACCTTACTATCAAAGACTTTACTTGGCACAACAATGCAATAAAATAAAGATAAGGAGAGGTTGCTACAGTAGTAACAACTTCCAAGACACAAATACAAAATAAAAGTACTGTAGCAAAATAAACACATGGGTTATCTCCCAAGAAGTTCTTTCTTTATAGCCATTAAGATGGGCTCAACGAGCTTTTATGATGTACTCGCAAGAAATAGTATTTGAAGCAAAAAGAGAGCATCAAGAAGCAAATTGAAAACACATTTAAGTCTACCCCACTTCCTATGCAAAGGAATCTTGTACACAAATGAATTCATGAAGAACAAAGTGACAAGCATAAGAGGATAAAACACTAGTAACTTCAAGATTCTCAACATAAAGAGGGGAAACTTAATATTATTAAGATGCATATAACCATGTTTCCCTCTCTCATAATAACTTTCAGTAGCATCATTAATGAAATCCACAATATACCCATCACTTAAAACATTCTTATCATGGCTCATATGTATAGAAGTATCATTAATTTTGGCATAAGAAGAGTTCTTCTCATTAATAGTAATTGGAGCAAGATTATTATCAAGAATTTGAACATGGTAAACAGGTTGCATATTAAGGGAATTGTTTTTGGAAATCCAATCATAACTATGACAAGTTTCATAAGGATAGTTATAACCTATATCATAGCATTCTTTATAATAATCATTAAAGGTCGGAGGCACAGTGTCATCATAAGAAATAGAATAGTTATCTTTCACAGATCGGTTTATCTGTGACCATACCATCATTGTTATTAGAAGGAGATGTATCAAACACATAATGATCAGTAGCAAAAGGATTTTCAAACACCTCTTCCCCAAGCTTAAAGCTTTCTATATCATTACGGGAGGAAACATGGATAGCACTGATACTATGGCAATTATTATCTTCATCATTTTCAGAATTAGTTTCCCAGAGATTTGCAATATCAAAAGTAGTGTGCTCATTCAAATCATGATCACTAATGTATGTAAAGGGCATAGGAAGATCATTGTATTCAGATTCATTATCATAATAATCATTAGGAGCAACATACTTACGGTTACCTAGCGTTATCTCATTCACGCGGGGATATGCCGTTGCCTCTTTCTCTTTATTCTCCTTCTTCTTCTTCTTCTTCTTCTTCGTTCCCTTCTTCTTCTTCTTCTTCTCCTCCTTCTCCTCGTTCCCTTCTTTAGGAGGAAGTGGCTTGAAGGGTGGCTTGTCCGCATAACCTGATTTACTTTCAGAAACAATAGAAGAAACTTGGGAGGATTCCTCCTTTTCATTAATTAGTTCAAAACACACAGCGGTCCTATCATATTTTGGCAAGGTGTCATCTTCTAAAATATTTTGTATGTAAGTATTTGTATGGCTATTATCAATGCAATAAGAAAAACACCCATGCAGGACATCATCAATATCAAGATCATTAATATCTAACAAAGAAATTTTCCTTGATAACTCTTCACACCACAAAAATAAAGTGAGTTCATCATGCTGATTAGGAGTAATTTCATCATCACAATACAAATTTGCAGCACTCATTGGGTTCAAATTATCATTGGTGGAGCATTGAAAATTAAAATGACCCACTTCATGGCAAACTTCACAAATAAAAGGATAGAGGGCACAAACTTTTTTACCAAGATCATCTAGAGCCCTAACCCACTTTCTAGTTTTTTCATTAATATGATGGATACAATATTCATCTTTGATTTGATTAATTCCACAAGGTCTATGCATTCCACAAAAATTAACATGCTTATAGGAAATAGCATTCTTAGGAGTTTGAGCATGCTTATTGCAATCATTAACAACAATTTCATCCTTCATGCAAGCCTCTTTAAAAGGTTCATGATACTTATCAAAATTCTTTTTAGGCAATTCAAAATGAGAAGCAAAGGCTTTATAAAGATTTGCAGCAACTTGAGAGTCAAGACCATAAGTAGCACTCATATCTCGAAATTTATCAGTATCCATAAAAGCTTCAATGCATTCATAATCATAATTTATACCTGACTCTTCACCTTTGTTGTTCTCCCATCCTTCAATCCGATCAAGAAGATCCCACCTAGCTTCAACCTCCTTGCTTGTGAAAGATCCCTCTGAACAGGCATCCAGATAGTCCTTGTGTTGTCCTGAAAGCCTCGCATAAAAATTGTTAACAATAACATTACGGGGGAGCTCATGAATGGGACATTTGAGCATTAGTGACTTCAATCTCCCCCACGCTTGAGAAATACTCTCTCCATCACGAGGATAAAAGTTATAAATGTAATTCTGTTGACGTCAGAAGCCCCCTGGCGGGCAGAGACGGGCAACACAGTAGAGCCGGGAACAACTAGGGCTGCGGCTGGCCCCAGTCCCTCAGAGCGACGGCCCGCAAAGCCTCCTGGTCGCACGTCCGATGCTATCGCAAGGGCGTGCCACCCGACCTATACCCGGTCGGAAGGTGTGGATGATGCCTCGCTTAGTTTCCCGCATGGCATACACGTAAACATTAAATACGAGCCTCGATCGGCTCTCGAGTTATCTCGTGAATCGGCTCAAAGAGCCGATCCACCCATGATTCGTACAAGGTGTCCGAATATATGGTGGTCCTGCTTGATCAAGATAAAGCTAATGAGATCTACGACGATTTAGGGTTTTCACCGCATAATCGGATCATCCTACTCACGATTGGGCCTCGCGCTCGCGCACGGTGACCGTAAGCCGATCCTAGACAGGGCCTAAAAACCAACACGAGGTTGATCCCCGGAACATCCTTTCTAGGGCTAGCAAACGTCACCCTACACGCCGCTGGATCCTCCAACCCTTTGTAGGGCCTAACTATTGCGGATGTTAAACTAATCCTTGATGAACAAGGAGCAACCGTAACGGATCAGATCTACTAAACTATGATCAAGCGGGGTGCCGCCCCTACACCTAAGATAGGTGTAAGGGCGGCTAGATGTGCAAGGGTTGCATAACGAAAGCATGTAATTCGAAGAACAATGCTAACCCTAACACATCTAAGATAACTACGTTGCTCGCCATCAAAAAGGCTTCAGCACGAGCAACGCATGAACAACGTGGGCAGGCTTGTGCTGCCTAGATCGCAAGATGCGATCTAGGCAGCATGGTGCTTACCGGAGAAACCCTCGAGACGAAGGAGTTGGCGATGCGCCGAGATTTGTTTGTGTTGAACGTTGGTTGTTGTTTATTCCATAAACCCTAGATACATATTTATAGTCCAAGGGACTTTCTAATTTAGGCGTGCACCTAACCGTGCACGGGTAAAACTCTAACTCTTAACCGACACGTAATCTAATATGTTACGTATACAAGGGCAAACTAGCCCAAACTTTGCATGTAAGGCCGATTCACGTATTTCTTCTATATATATATCCTTCGAGTCCATCTTGATCGCGGCCCACCTCTGACTCGGTCAAATTCTGGTGATAACACATGCCCCCCTGGTTTTGGAAATGACATTTCCAAAATCATTATGCTCTTCTCTCGTCGGGTCATGTCGTGGCGAGCGTAACCGCCGCAGCAATCTTCCATCATTACGCCTCGCCTCCTGGGCTTCTCTGTATGAATTGACAATTTCGGCATCACGTCCTCGAGAACCGTCATGGCATTAAATCTCCACTACACTTTCTTTATTTATCTGTGCCAAACGGCTCACCACTCCATCCCCTTGCTCTGCTCTGTTCACCAAACCAAAAAACCCTCTTCCCCTGCAGCCATATCTTCCTCTTCCTCCCCCGCTTCAAACCTCTCTCTCCAATCGTCGCCGAAGAACAAGGAAGAGGATGATCCCCGCTCCGGGGCGAACCCCATCTCCTCTGACAAGGAGAAGAAAGAAGGAGAAGCGGAGAGGACCAAGGCCTCCCCCTCCGCCAGGCTTCCACCGAAGAAGCGCTCCCGCATGTGGGCGGACAGCGAGGACGACGACGACGACGAGGAAGAAGAAGACGAGGAGGAGGAAGATGATTCCTCCTCCTCCGCTGGATATCCTCCAACGAAGCGCTTCTGCAGCTGGGCGGATAGCGAGGATGATGATGATGACGAGGAGGAGGAGGAAGCTCCAGCCGACGGCCGGGGCAGCAGCGGCGAGGAGCTTCCTGGGAGCAGCGCCGACGACCTCGACGACGGCGATGATGAGGACAGCGACGACTAGTAGAGTAGGACCAGCAGTAGCAGTGCACTAGGCACCAGATCCCTCTTTTGAGAGCCATCGGCTCTTCTTGTAAAGCCGCTCCTTTGAATTAATGAGAATTTTTCTTTCAATTTCTCCTTCCATTAATCCAATTTCCATCCTTCCGCTTGTCACACCAAGACCGATAGCAACGAATCGGATTATTATATTTTTTTCTCTTGACCGTGGTATTTTGCAGTCCCGCAGCCGATGACTGTTCATCGGCTAATTTGAGAAACCAGTCTCCTTCCTTTTCTTGCAGCACCAGCACGGTCCAAACCTCGTACAAGACGACGGCTTTTCCTTCCCAGCTCCTCCCTGAGAAGATCATGATGCAGGTGTCGCCCAATGCAACTCCAATCGGCTCTCAAAAATAGAGCACCTCCCCGCTTAGTGGCCCTCCGAGCCTTAGTCAAGGCGAGAAAGGTAGCGAAATAGCCAATCATGTCGCCATTGACCTCACGTCCCACGTGCGAGCCAGCCGATTCCAACAAAATCGGCTCCCGGAGCGGAGAACCTTCAGGGTGAGCTGCCCCCGAGCTTCTTCAGCTTCTTCCCGCACCTTGCCGGTCAGATCGGCTCCTTTCCTTTGGCGGATCTAATGCAATCCATCCTTGACCTGATCTCGCACGTCCGGGCTGCTCTTGGCATTGTTCTTGAAGAGAGGATCCGAGCCATTAAACCACTCCATTGAGGAGTTCTCCCATCATAGTCTCTCTTCGTGGTCCACTTCCTGCTCCATTGATCCCCTGACAGTTATACCTCTTGAGTCGATGGCCATGCATCGGCTTTTATATCCTTAAGTCGATGTCTGCTGCATCGGCTGTGCTCAAAATTTTTCGAATTTTTTTGATTTTTTTACGGCCGACTTATGCATCGGCCCCCATACTTCAATACCCATCACCAAAGGATGAGACACTTCTACTGCATATCCTCGTGTTTTATCCACCTGGGTGCCCCCCGAGCCGATTCTGTCAAGAGAATTGATGGTATCGGCTCTGTTGGATAACATGTTGAACCCGAAGCGGGATGGATGGTGAGGATAATTTTGGCCGATTGCTGGAATCGGCCTCCACGTTGCTTGCTCGGTGAAGGTTTTGTGAGGTCCCTTCATAATTTTTTTGGGGCCGATCACAAGGATCAGCCTCGCCACGTTTGTTCATTGACGTGCTCTTGCTACTCGTTCAGGCCGGTAGATAAAACCAGCCCAATCTCTGACTTTATCATGTTGGTGCGCTTGCTGTTGTCCACCTTGAGTGCATCGTGTAATCGTGGAGCACTAAGCTTCGTCGGAAGAACGAGCACCATGTTTGTGCCGGCCCGATGTTTCATCATCGGCTTTCCCGTGCTTGGGGCGCCACTCCATTTTCCGTGGACGACCCTCTTCATCCAGGGTTCGCTGAACCTTCGCGGCCAGATCAGGCCTTGCCTTCCTCAATGTATGCAAGTATAACCTCTCGGCTTCCTCCAGGCCGCGCAATCGTTGAACCCTGCGTTTCTGGGAACGGCTGAGTCCGTCGTGGCACCACCTTGGCCGGTGGTACCTGTCTTCTTCTTCTCCCTCGTCTTCCGAATCTTCGAGATCTTTCAACCGAGGGGACTCAGCTCGTTTGCTTTGTGGCGGGAGAGGCCCTAGGCGCTTGAATACGGACACGTTGGCTGTCTCCTTTTTCTTCTGGTTGCATTCTGGGCAATTGCCGATTGTGGGCAATCGGCTCATTCCTGAATCCCAGCAGTGTCTGAAGAAGGGACAGTCCCAGTGCCTATCCTCGTCGACTCGCTCCCCCAACTTTTCCTTGGCACAGCGCTCGTGCTCCTCCTCATCACGATCATGCCGACGACGTCTCCTGTCGTCCCTAGCCAGGCGATCTTCTTCATCATCGCCGTTGTATCGCCGGCGTTGGTCATACTGACTCACGTACTTGTTGAGGAGGTGATCAGAGAGAGGTCGTTGATACCTTATGTTTTTCACCTCTCCCTCTGTGACATAGCGCTTGCCGTCTTGGCGGAGCCGATCGCGTGGAGCGGCTTCCTCTCGTATCGTTGCTATGAGAGCAGCTGCCCTCATCTCCGTCCTTACCGAGTGGTGTCCAGGTCCTACCATGTTGATATTGCACGAGAAATCCGGCTGGTACCCTCCATGGTAAGTATACTCCACCATGTTTACGGCGGGGAAGGGTGTGTGTCGACCTTCATGGCGTATTGGTTGAAAATCAACCGTCCGTTTTCTATCTCCATTTGGATCTGCCGCCGCCACACCCTGCAGTCGTTGGTGGTGTGGGTGAACGTGTTATGCCACTTGCGTATGGCTTTCCGTTCAGCTCTTGCACCGTGGGGATCTTGTGGCCTTCGGGTACCTTTATATGCTTCTCCGTGAGTAAGAGATCAAAAATCTGCTCAGTCTTGGTCACGTCGAAGTCGAACCCTTTTGGAGGGCCTTGTGGCTTCACCCATTTGCAGGTCACGGGGCCTGTCGCTCGAGTCCATTCAGCCACTGCTACCTCTCGATCTCCCGCAGCACCTTCATCCTCGTCTGCCTCAACCAGGGTCACCGCACGCTTGAATTTGTCCTCGGTAAACATCCGGGTGGCGCCGTTCATATGCCGACAGCCTTCGCACCATGTGCGCCGGTGAAGGGTAGTCTCGCTTGGGAGGCCACATCCTTAATCGATGATGAGAGACCCACCACCGCCAACTCGACTCGCTTCTTTTTCACTTACATGAGCCGAAAAGCATCGGTTCCTAATGGTCCCGAAGCGTTGGACGTATTCCGACACTCGTCTCCCGCGCTTCTATCGTACTTGTGCTAGATCGGCAATACCAACATCGGAAGCCTCCGAGTGATACCGCTCATGGAACTGCTCTTCCAACCGCTTCCAAGTCCGGATGGAGTTCGGTGGCAGCGATGTGTACCACCCGAAAGCCGATCCCGTGAGGGACCGTGCGAAGAACCTCACACGCAACTCGTCCGATGCCGAGATCGTGCCCAGCTATGCCAAATATCGGCTCACATGCTCGATGGAGCTGGAACCATCTGATCCACTAAACTTTGTGAAGTCCGGGAGCCGATATTTGGGTGGTAGCGGGATCAGTTCGTAGTCGTTGGGGTACGGCTTGGTGTAGCCGAACGTCTTCCTTTTCGGCATCATGCCGAACTGATCTTTCGAGATTGCGCAAATCTGATCCGTCGTGATGGCTGAAGGTGTCGAACCCCGAAGATTCGCCGGGGTGGCATACTTAACCAGCCATGCTTGCTTTTCCGGTTCTAAGCCAACCGCAGGAGCTGGGCTCGGAGGTTTGTCGGAGTGGCGTACTTAGCTAGCCACGTTTGCTTCTCGAGATCGGCTCCCGACGTTCCTCCTGCCGCTCCGGAGGCCCCCGATGTTGCAGCCTCGGTTCGAGAGTGCCCGTGTGTTGCGGTCCGGTACGTATGCGCACGCGTATCCGTGCGGGATCTCCTTGGGTGCCTCGGTAGGAATTGGTAGTCACTAGGATCACCACCAATCTTGTAGACGACGTATGCCGATGAGTTCGGCGGTTCCGGTGCTGCCCATGCGAACGGCCGGGGCCGGAGTGGCATCTCTCCTTTGAAAGTCCCCGCAGCTGGTCCCGACGGAGAATACCGGTGGCTCATGATTTCCTGGACCACGCGCGAGCGACACGCTCCAAAGTGTTCACCGAGCTCTCGGAGTGGCGGTGCAGCGAATGAGCCACCATGTAGTTGATTTCCTGCCGCAGCCGACACTGGTGCGTTCTTCCGACGGGGCGGACAGGTCCACTCCATCGAGTGCGCCTTCAGGTGTGAAACCCTTCCACCCGACGCCATGGGAGCGGGTTCGGTGGAAAGAGCCGATGAGTTCGGCTTCGAGGGTTGCCTTGATCTCGTCATGTTTCTTCTTGAGCTCATCGAGCGGATCCTCGTACTTGACCGGAGTGCCTTCCGCCATCTCGGATGTAGATGGCGATGTGGTGGATGTCGAAGGTTGTCCCACCGGGCGTGCCGAAATGTGTTGACGTCGAAGCCCCCCGGCGGGCGGAGACGGGCAACACAAGAGAGCCGGGAACAACTAGGGCTGCGGCTGGCCCCGGTCCCTCGGAGCGACGGCCCGCAAAGCCTCCCGGTCGCACGTCCGATGCTATCGCAAGGGCGTGCCACCTGACCTATACCTGGTCGGGAAGGTGTGGATGATGCCTCGCTTAGTTTCTCGCATGGCATACACGTAAACATTAAATACGAGCCTCGATCGGCTCTCGAGTTATCCCGTGAATCGGCTCAAAGAGCCGATCCACCCATGATTCGTACAAGGTGTCCGAATATATGGTGGTCCTGCTTGATCAAGATAAAGCTAATGAGATCTACGACGATTTAGGGTTTTCACCGCATAATCGGATCATCCTACTCACGATTGGGCCTCGCGCTCGCGCACGGTGACCGTAAGCCGATCCTAGACGAGGCCTAAAAACCAACACGAGGTTGATCCCCGGAACATCCTTTCTAGGGCTAGCAAACGTCACCCTACACGCCGCTGGATCCTCCAACCCTTTGTAGGGCCTAACTATTGCGGATGTTAAACTAATCCTTGATGAACAAGGAGCAACCGTAACGGATCAGATCTACTAAACTATGATCAAGCGGGGTGCCGCCCCTACACCTAAGATAGGTGTAGGGCGGCTAGATGTGCAAGGGTTGCATAACGAAAGCATGTAATTCGAAGAACAATGCTAACCCTAACACATCTAAGATAACTACGTTGCTCGCCATCAAAAAGGCTTCAGCACGAGCAACGCATGAACAACGTGGGCAGGCTTGTGCTGCCTAGATCGCAAGATGCGATCTAGGCAGCATGGTGCTTACCGGAGAAACCCTCGAGACGAAGGAGTTGGCGATGCGCCGAGATTTGTTTGTGTTGAACGTTGGTTGTTGTTTATTCCATAAACCCTAGATACATATTTATAGTCCAAGGGACTTTCTAATTTAGGCGTGCACCTAACCGTGCACGGGTAAAACTCTAACTCTTAACCGACACGTAATCTAATATGTTACAGATACAAGGGCAAACTAGCCCAAACTTTGCATGTAAGGCCGATTCACGTATTTCTTCTATATATATATCCTTCGAGTCCATCTTGATCGCGGCCCACCTCTGACTCGGTCAAATTCTGGTGATAACAAATTCCTATCAATATGCACTTCATGAGGAGGATAAAATTTAGAATAAAAGAGAGGTACAATTTCCTCCCAACCAAGAGAATGACTATTCTTCAACAATTTATACCAATGCGCCGCTTTACCAGACAGCGAAAAAGAGAATAGCTTCTTCCTCACTTCATCCATAGAGATACCCGCACACTTGAATAACCCGCATAATTCATGTAAAAACAGTAAATGATCTCCAGGATGGACAGTTCCATCCCCTTCATAGCGGTTATCAATAACATGTTCAATAATTTTCATGGGTATCTTGAAAGCGATGACTTGCGTAGGTGGATTTAAAATATCACAAGCATCATTAGAGTTATCGCATATGGGAGACAAAGCATTATCGAACAAATTTTCTCCCCTAAGGATGGGAAACTAAAAAGATCACAAAAACTAGCTTCCCCAAGCTTAGACTTATCCATAGCATTAGCAAGTGATTGCGTTCATACTAATAACATTGCTACTAGCATGCAATTGAGGCTCCATAGGTTCTTTAATTTTCGCATCACACAATTCATGTCTTAACTTAGGAAATAAATTAAAAAGCTCATAGTTGTATTCCATTATGCCTTACTAGTGTAAACAAGAAACAAAAAGATGCAATTGCAGGATATAAAGGAAATAGCTTCGAGTACTTACAACGACGAAAATAGCTTAGTAGCCGAGATCCGGAGTGTGAGTACCTTTTACCTTTCCTCCCCGGCAACGGTGCCAGAAAATAGCTTGATGTCTACGGGTGCTTCTATTCTTGTAGACAGTGTTGGGCCTCCAAGAGCAGAGGTTTGTAGAACAGCAGCAAGTTTCCCTTAAGTGGATCACCCAAGGTTTATCGATCTCAGGGAGGAAGAGGTCAAAGATATCCCTCTCAAGCAACCCTGCAACCACAAATCAAGAAGTCTCTTGTGTCCCCAACACACCTAATACACTTGTCAGATGTAAAGGTGCACTAGTTCGGCGAAGAGATAGTGAGATGCAAATAATATGGATGAGTATGAGTGGTAATAGCAATCTGAATAAAATATGGCAGCGAGTAAACATGCAACAAAACAGTAAACAAACGGAGATTCGATGCTTGGAAGCAAGGCCTAGGGATCCCGCTTTCACTAGTGGACACTCTCAACGATGATCACATAATAGGACTACTCTACACCCTCTTGTCGGATGATGAACACCACTAACTGTGTAGGATTACACGAACCCTCAATGCCGGAGTTAACAAGCTCCACAATATTCAATGTTCATATTTAAATAACCTTAGAGTGTAAGATAGATCAACACAATCACACCAAGAACTAACATAGCATGCACACTCGTCACCATCACACTATGAAGGAGGCATAGATCACATCAATTCTTATCATAGCAATAGTTAACTTCATAATCTACAAGAGATTACAATCATAACCCACGCCAAGTACTACACGATGCACACACTCGTCACCATTACACCGTGTAGGAGGAATAGACTACTTTAATAACATCACTAGAGTAGCACATAGATGATATTCAACTAGATCACATAAAGAGAGAGATGAACCACATAGCTACGGCGGAGCCCTCAGCCCAGGGGTGAATTACTCCCTCCTCATCATGGAGACAGCGATGGCGGTGGAGACGGCGGTGGAGATGACTCCGGGGGCAATTCCCCGTCCCGGCAGGGTGCCGGAACGAGACTTCGTCCCCCGAATTGGAGTTTCGCGATGGCGGCGGCTGCGGAAGGTTTTCTCTGGTTTCGTCGAACCGGGTCGAGGTTTTAGGTCGGGGACGACTAAATAGGCGAAGAGGCGGAGTCGGAGGGGCCACGGGGTGCCCACACGGTAGGGGGCGCGCCCCCCTTGGGCCGCGCCGCCCTTTGGGGTGGGGCCCCCTGGCTCCCCTCTCGTCTTTCTCCGGTGCTCTGGAAGCTTCCGGGAATTATAAGGTCTTCGGTCTTGATTTCGTCCGATTACGAAAATATTTCTTTACTAGGATTTCTGAAACCAAAAACAGCAGAAAACAAGCAATCGGCCTTTCGGCATCTCGTCAATAGGTTAGTTCCGGAAAATGCATAAATATGACATAAAGTATGCATAAACCATGTAGATAACATCAATAATGTGGCATGGAACATAAGAAATTATCGATACGTCGGAGACGTATCAATATGCCCAAGAGGCAATAATAAAATGGTTATTATTATATATCTTTGTGTTTATGATAATGTTTACATACCATGCTATAATTGTATTAACCGAAACATTGATACATGTGTGTTATGTGAACAACAAGGAGTCCCTAGTAAGCCTCTTGTATAACTAGCTTGTTGATTAATAGATGATCATAGTTTCATGATCATGAACATTGGATGTTATTAATAACAAGGTTATGTCATTATGTGAATGATGTAATGGACACACCCAATTAAGCGTAGCATAAGATCATGTCATTAAGTTATTTGCTATAAGCTTTCGATACATAGTTACCTAGTCCTTTCGACCATGAGATCATATAAATCACTTATACCAGAAGGGTACTTTGATTACATCAAACGCCACTGCGTAAATGGGTGGTTATAAAGGTGGGATTAAGTATCCGGAAAATATGAGTTGAGGCATATGGATCAACGGTGGGATATTGTCCATCCCGATGAAGGATAGATATACTCAGGGCCCTCTCGGTGGAATGTCGTCTAATTAGCTTGCAAGCATATGAATGGTTCATAAGAGATGACATATCACGGTACGAGTAAAGAGTACTTGTCAGGAGACGAGGTTGAACGAGGTATAGAGATACCGATGATCAAACCTCGGACAAGTGAAATATCGCGTGATAAAGGGAATCGGTATCGTATGTGAATGGTTCAGTCGATCACTAAAGTCATCGTTGAATATGTGGGAGCCATTATGGATCTCCAGATCCCGCTATTGATTATTGGTCGGAGAGAAGTCTCAACCATGTCTGCATAGTTCGCGAACCGTAGGGTGACACACTTAAGGTTTGATGTCGTTTAAGTAGATATGGAAATATGGAATGGAGTTCGAAGTTTTGTTCGGAGTCTCGGATGGGATCCAGGACATCACAAGGAGTTCCGGAATGGTCCGGAGAATAAGATTCATGTATAGGAAGTCACTTTCCAAGTTTGGAAATGATCCGGTGCATTTATGGAAGGTTCTAGAATGTTCTAGAAAAATCCGGAAGAAATCACCATGGAAAGTGGAGTCCCGGAGGGACTCCACATAGCTTGGCCGGCCAGCCTAAGGAGGAGGAGTCCCAGGTGGACTCCACCCCATGGTGGCCGGCCACCCCCCCAAGGAAGGGGTGGGAGTCCCACCTTGAGTAGGAGTCCCACCTTGGGTAGGTTTCCCACCTTATGGCAAGTTCTTGACTTGGGGTCTTATTCAAAGACTTGGAGTCTAACTCTTGGGGGTTCCACCTATAAAAAGAGGGACAAGGGGAGGGTGGCCGGCCACTCTAGCCTCCACCTTGGCCGCACCCCTTTGAGGGCCGGCGCCCAAGCCCCCCTCTCCCCAAACCCTAGCGCCCCTCCTCCACATATCTCTCCCGCAGCGCATAGGCGAAGCCCTGCCGGAGATCTCCGCCACCACCGCCACCACGCCATCGTGCTGCAGGGATTCCGAGGAGGATCTACTACTTCCGCTGCCCGCTGGAACGGGGAGAAGGACGTCATCATCAACACCGAACGTGTGACCGAGTACGGAGGTGCTGCCCGATTGTGTCACCGTCAAGATCTTCTACGCGCTTTTGAAAGCGGCAAGTGATCATCTTCTGCAACAACGAGATCTAATCTCGTAGGCTTTGGAAATCTTCAAGGGTTAGTCTCGTTCATCCCCTCGTTGCTACCGTCTTCTAGATTGCATCTTGGCTTGGATTGCGTTCTCGCGGTAGGAAATTTTTTGTTTTCTATGCTACAAATCCCATCAGCTATCATCTGGCTTCATAGGCACAAATTTACTTCTGCAGAAAGATTGATGCATTTAAATTATATCGATATGAGGACCTAACTCCCTTGCATTGCCAGGCGAGTTGATCTCCGTGTTTCTCTCATGGTACCAATAGGATAGTACTACTAACCAATTCTAATATATAGATAATCAAAATAAAAAAAACTATCATTTTTGTATACTTTTCCCGTTATATCGCTACCACATGTATTATGCAATCGATCGGATCGTATCGATATCCCTTCAATATAACATAGGTCATTGAAAAGATCTTGGACGACTCACTAGAGCCTAAAAGTGGGTGCGTTTGGTAGGCTACAAGCTTTTCTTGGCTCAGTCTGGCAGTGCTGGGGTGGGCATGGTTAGGCAAAAACATGGACTAGGGCATCTTAGAGAATCTCTCACTCGCCCTCCCCAAAGGCCCCCAATAGCTGATTTGGAGGCGCTGGCGCCGAAACAGGCACCCAGCCGCGGCCCCCAAGTTTTTTTTTCCTCCGGCGCGACCAGACTCTTCACCCGGCTCCCCCAGGACAAACCCAATCTACAAGGGGGCTAGCGGGGGTGCCGGCGGGGCGAGAAAACGCCGCGGGCCAGCCCTATCGGCGACCAGAGCCAAAAACACCCAAACATTTCCCCCCTTCTCGCCCCGCGACCACTGTCACCGCCTGACATAGGTATGCATAACGGGCATACCACGAGTGTACTCCTGAGGATCAATCATTGCAAACCCTAGCCACCGTATTTTCTCTAGTTGGACGCCTTTGTTTGTCTGACCACCTTCTAGTTCTACTTGCCCTTTATTTTCCAGGAAACCCTAAGTCTACAATCCGTAGGCATTGCCGAGTCAATACCTCGTCAATTGGTGTCGTCTGTGGGAATTGGTGGTAGCAAGGTCCTGATATCGATGGCAACGTCATCATCATCATCGGCATCAAGCAACGCGATGGAAGGATGTAAATTCAAGCGCTTACTATCAGGGCTGGGCTGCGCATACAGAGCAGAGCGAACGAAAGTTCCATTCTCTTGACTAGATAGAGCCACAGTAAGGGAAGAACCCGGGAACTCAATAACCTCTAGAACCAAAGGAAGGTAACCTATAGAGCAGAACCATGTAGTAACCAAATTAGCACAGAAGAAGAGATCATAATGCAGGAATGAAATATGTTTTCCTCCACATTTGTTCAATTCAAGCTGCATATCCAATCTGGTCTCGTCGATTTTGTTCCTCACCCTCTCGCCCGTTTGCATGCATATTCCAACTTGGAAGAAGCAATGGAGATGACGTCCGGGAGCTTCCACTTCCTCGTCAGGAAAGAAGGATCACACCGCTTTTTGACACCGATTTTTTCGGGACCGTTGGCGGCCGGGCGTGATTCCTCAGGATCGTCAACAACGTCCGTTGAGTCAGGCGACGAGGAGGTCTTGCCACCATGCATCACCAAGCCCGCTGACAGCGAAAAACTCGCAGATCTATTCGGCGGGATGACTTTCGGGTCGGTCGTGGAAACCGATCTTCTCCAAGATAGCGACTCCGATAGCTTCACCAACTTCGACTTCACCACCAACACCAACTTCACCGCCAGCAGGGACGTCTTCTCCGATCTGTACGACGGTGTCACCTATCCTATGCATAATGCGTGGGTGCTAAGCTTAGCATCACGCATCAAGAACTCGACGATTCAAGATCCCGAGCTCGACGATAGTGCAAACTCGACATACCATCAAAACCGCGTGCTCACGGCGTCGGGTCGCGAGGTAGAAGAAGATGAGCAATTTGAGGCTTTCGACAAACTAGGCAACCCTATGTCGATCCCGCAGATCTCACGAGGGGAACATGAAACAAGTATGTTGGAGCCCAACCAAGAGAGAAGGTGCAGCTTCCTTAAGCTGCTTGGGATAGAGCCACAAGGGCTATAAACAGCACAGAGCCGATGAAAACACAAGCATTGGCAGCAGAGCTAACATCGTATCAATATAAACTCAGTCATGCAAGACGTGAGTTACAAAAGCTGCAACAGAAACTTGATGAAAGGAAAGCTGCGGCGGACGCTTCTAGCGAATGCAGAGCTAACCTGAGTGCGCACTCGGGGAGTCGGGGAATTCAGCAAACAACCACATAGACCATCGCGGAAGAGCAAGATCTCGGATGCAGGCATACCTGAAGCTGAGCAAGGAGAACATCTGGTTCAAGATCTTGACATGTCCTTTATGTCAATAGATACGAGAGGACATATAATACTTAAAACACCAGAAGCAGGTTACATAACAACACATGCATACTTGATGGCAACCAGGCTACCCTAGGGCGATCCTCGAGCATCTTTATACCAAACTGCTATGGCAGGTATTGGTGTTATGGGAGCAGCAATAGCCGGTAGAGAAGTAATACCACAACCCGCAAGATCTCCACGCTGTAATAGTCCAAGACAACATAATCCTCGACACATAGCGGCGGCAACTCGAGACATCCAAAGAGAAGGCGATGCGAGGAACACCATGGCCTAAGCTCGGGCCGACATAGCACGAGAAGAAAGAGGTCGTGAAAATAGAGTCCGAGAAAATCGCCAAACAACAGAGGATAGTGAGGAACTATGTGGACTCCCTTGCTTTACCCGTAGGGTTCGCAAGACTCGAGTACCTACTAGTTTTAAACTACCCAATAGTTATAAAAAGTTCGACGGACTTCAAGATCTAGAAGATTGGTTGGTTGACTATCTGGAAATGGTGAAGCTAATGGGTGGCACGAGAGCGACGGCCATGTAAATCATTCAGGTCTACCTCAGCGGAGCCGCATTATCTTGGATGAGGAAATTACTGGAGGGGTCCATTGATAGTTGGGAAATTTTGAGATGCTGTTTGTGCGGAACTTTAGGTCCACATTAAAAAACCAGCATCGATCGAGCAGCTGAGAACTTGCACGAAAAATCAGGCGAATCAATGCGAGCATATATCTAGCGGTGGAGTCTTAAAAAAAAATCGGCTGAGCATGTGTCTGACGAGAGAGCAATCGACGCATTCATCAGAGGCATCCGTAGAAGGGACCTCGTGGAAGAGATGGGAAGATCTAACCCGAGAATGGTGGCGGAACTCATGGAAAAAGTAAATAGACGGGCTGATGGTGAAGATGCTGTCAAAAATAAGCGACCTCGCTCACCCGAAGATGATTGTAACAGGAGCAACAACCAACATAGGCGACGGTTCTGTAGCTTTGCGGAATACGATGGTCCCAGCAAAGTTTCGGCTGACTTCCATAGTAATAATGGTAGCAACCATCGCGACGATTATCATAGGAGCAAGGAGCAGCGAAGTGACAATAGAGATGCACCAAGTTCTAGTAGGCAAAATAATCGGCCTAGGTATCCATGACCATATAATATGTCACCCGAGAAAATCTTGAACGGACCATGCCAGATGCATTTTTACATAGATTCTGAAGGGAGGAAACAATCAGATCACCTCCAAAAGGATTGTCGAACGTTTCAGGCTCTACGAAGGATCACAGAGAACATGCAAGCCGAAGCGGTCAACAGGGGATACGCGCAAGGACGAAGGAGCGAGGTGCACGTGCCATTGCCACCACCACCACCAACAATTACCAATGGAAACCAATGTCAGTTGCAAATTACGGGTCCTCCAAACGCTAACGGGGAGTTCACACAAACAAAGGGAGTGGTAACTGATGGCGCGTGAGACACACGTCCGTTGGGAACCCCAAGAGGAAGGTGTGATGCGTACAACAGCAAGTTTTCCCTCAGTAAGAAACCAAGGTTATCGAACCAGTAGGAGTCAAGGAGCATGTGAAGGTTGTTGGTGGCGGAGTGTAGTGCGGCGCAACACCAGGGATTCCGGCGCCAACGTGGAACCTGCACAACACAATCAAAATACTTTGCCCCAACGTAACGGTGAGGTTGTCAATCTCACCGGCTTGCTGTAAACAAAGGATTAGATGTATAGTGTGGAAGATGATGTTTGTTTGCGAAGAACAGTAAAGAACAAGTATTGCAGTAGATTGTATTTCAGATGTAAAGAATGGACCGGGGTCCACAGTTCGCTAGTGGTGTCTCTCCCATAAGATAAATGCATGTTGGGTAAACAAATTACAGTTGGGCAATTGACAAATAAAGAAGGCATAACAATGCACATACATATATCATGATGAGTACTATGAGATTTAATCAGGGCATTACGACAAAGTACATAGACCGCTATCCAGACATGCATCTATGCCTAAAAAGTCCACCTTCGAGTTATCATCCGAACCCCTTCCGAGTATTAAGTTGCAACAACGGACAATTGCATTAAGTATGGTGCGTAATGTAATCAACACAAATATCCTTAGACAAAGCATCGATGTTTTATCCCTAGTGGCAACAGCACATCCACAACCTTAGAACTTTCATCCATCGTCCCGCATTCAATGGAGGCATGAACCCACTATCGAGCATAAATACTCCCTCTTGGAGCCAAAAGTATCAACTTGGCCAGAGCCTCTACTAGCAACGGAGAGCATGCAAGAACATAAACAACATATATGATAGATTGATAATCAACTTGACATAGTATTCAATATTCATCGGATCCTAACAAACACAACATGTAGCATTACAAATAGATGATCTTGATGATGATAGGCAGCTCACAAGATCTAACATGATAGCACAAGGAGGAGAAGACAACCATCTAGCTACTGCTATGGACCCATAGTCCAGGGGTGAACTACTCACACATCAATCCGGAGGCGATCATGGCGATGAAGAGCCCTCCGGGAGATGATTCCCCTCTCCGGCAGGGTTCCGGAGGCGATCTCCTGAATCCCCCCGAGATGGGATTGGCGGCGGCGGCGTCTCAGTAAGGTTTTCCGTATAGTGGCTCTCGGTACTGGGGGTTTCGCGATGAAGGCTTTAAGTAGGCGGAAGGGTAGGTTTAGGGGCGACGCGAGGGCCCCACACGCCAGGGCCGCGCGGACAAGGCCTGGGCCGCGCCGCCCTGTTGTGTCGGCGCCTCGTCGCCCCACTTCGTTATCCTTTTGGTCTTCTGGAAGCTCCGTGGAAAAATAAGACCCTGGGCGTTGATTTCGTCCAATTCCGAGAATATTTCCTTTGTAGGATTTCTTAAACCAAAAACAACAGAAAACAACAACTGGCTCTTTGGCATCTCGTCAATAGGTTAGTGCCGGAAAATGCATAATAATGACATATAATGTGTATAAAACATGTGAGTATCATCATAAAAGTAGCATGGAACATAAGAAATTATAGATACGTTTGAGACGTATCAGTAACAATGATCCAGAAGGGCAAATCGTCCAACAGGTCACAAAAGTTGATTACTCGGCAGGTAAACATGGCAGTACTGGCACCACCGCCAACTATCGAGTAGCTCAATTGGTCGGGTCAACCAATAGGATTCAACATAGAAGATCACCCACCCCAGGTGCCGCGGCCAGGACATTCAGCGCTGGTGCTACCAGCAGTTATCAGAGGATATGATGTCACAAGGGTGCTCCCTGGCAATGCCCACCATGAGGGGCTTAGGGTTGACGGAATCTTGTAGGCTAACACGAGACATCGGATACCAAACAAACGGTGAGAGAGATTTACCCAGGTTCGGGGCCCGCGATGAGGTAAAACTCTTACTTCCTGCTTGTCTGATCTTGATTATCGAATATATCGGGTTACAATGGGGCAGCTGATAGGCTGTGGTGGTTTTCTCGTCGAGAGACTAAGATTCTAGGGTTCTAGCTCTTGACTTGTGGTGAATCTATGTGTTGAAGTTATGTGTCTCAGCAGACCCTCTCCTGGCCTTTATATAGCAGGCCAGGTCCCGAGAGTTCTGTCCGGACTCGACTAGGTTACAAAGAGATCTATTCTAATCTTTCCTTGTATAACGTTGTGGTGACACATCATACCACTGCATGTTGTAGTACGCAAGTGTTTACATAACACAAGTGAAACACTGTTCCACTCATATTACATCCCTCAGAGTGGTACAATAGAAACATATGTGAGTCCAAGGTATGTCTATAGAAGGATACACGAACTGTTTACAGAAGATCAACACAACCTCCTACTTTACAGTGAGGTGAACTTCAAATAAAGCTCCAGAAGAACGACTCGTAGTCTTAACTTATTGCTAGCTCTAGCTTTAGAGCTACTTGGCTTGCTATAGAAGTCTAGCTACTTAGGTGCTAGAATTAGGGAGAAGTTCCCTTCTATTACTAGTATAGGTTTCCACTATAGCTGATGCAGAAGTTGACTTCTTTGACTTCATTGACTGGATTCTTCATCTTGTTGTAGTTGACTCCTCCGTCTTCGAGTTCCATGGTAGTTTCTCCTTGGTGCCTTGATATAAGAAGTGGGTTCAAATGTGAGGGAATGAGTACGAGCGTACTTAGCAAGTTCATATTAGGAAATAGGTGTATCATGCACTAGCTACAACCATAGACCAGAAAGTCATAGGTGAATGCAAGTTTTCGTAAACATTTCTTCAAAAGGTTTATTTTATTCTAAAAACTATGCCCGTTAGTCTTCACAGCTTGAACAGAACTTCACGGAGTTCCTTTCCTGCCGCGTTCGTAGTTCCCTTCCCTGAACAAGGAGTGATAGCCACAATTTGATACACTCTGTAGAGGTGCGTTACTTTTACCATAAGAGACCTTATCCGTGTTGCCAACCAGGCGTTAACTTTCCCGTCCACACTTCCTTGGTGTGAGGCCAGGTGTAAGATCCAAGCCAAACACCGCCTTCTCCGCGACCCTGCATACCCACCCTTATGTCCATTCGTACATTCCCGGTAGACTTCTCCCGATCATACGACTTTACCCCCGATGTACTATGGACAATCCATCATAGATGGTAGAGCCTCTCATCCACACGGATGGGGATTTTAAAGGATTTCCCAACCTACTGCAGTGTTATCCCAACACCCAGCCATGCTCTATCGAGTCCGTTGATATGCTAGAGGGAAAAGATACAGCTGACTTCCCCAGAGCCATTATAGATCTTATGGTTAACGCGATATGTACGGCGCTAGAATTACTGGACGGCATTGGTACTTAGTCCTAGATGAGTAGTACCCGTGAAATGGAACCTCTACCAATCAACACATACCATGGTTCCATTGCCCACCACATAGTCATTCATAATTGTAAAATAATATTTTGCTTTTGAATGCAAGAGTGATAAGTATAGTACTTTGCATATAGTTTGATAAAAATAATCAAATGACATGAGCAAGCGATGAACTTGCCTTTCTTGACTGCAAGATTATGCAGGCAAAAGCTTCGATACATGAGAACTCCAAATTCTGAAATACCATCATTGTCCGGTAAGGACAATGTTTAAAGAATTGGCAAAGATGCTATAATGCATAGTATGAGATGCAATCGCCCCGAGCGTAACCTAACCCTGATGATTTAGGATTGGGTGAGTTGTAAAGATTTGTTTAGGGTGTGTTGCATTTTTAGAATATCTCAAACAAGGTTCTTATTAGGGTTTGGTCATATTGATATCAAAACAAGTGATGTAATGCATCATAATAAGCATACACACAAAGAAATGGTGGTTGCATAACAAGTCAAGAGTTGTTGTCAGTTTTAAGTTCTACAGGACATGGTTGATGATTACTTATATTATACTTCAAAAGAATAACTTTTGAAGAACATGTTGATTAAGAAATAGCAAGTATTTTCAAATAAGAACTATGTGCTTCTAAGGTTGGATTGACATTTGTACTTCAAAAGAATAACTTTTGAAGAACAGGTTAATTAAGAAATAATAAGTAGTTCCAATAGGAACTATCTACTTATTTGATTTACTTGTGTATTTACTTCAAAGAATAACTTTTAAAGAACAAGTTACATAATAAATAGGAAGTATTTCCAATAAGAGTTATTGTCTTCTATGGGTTGCTTGATATTTTCTTCAAAAGAATAACTTTTGAAGAACATGTTTAATAAAGAACAAGAAGTACTAAAAATAGGAGCTATGGGTTTCTAGGGTTTAATATTGGATTCATTTAGTTCTCTAATAGGGACTAGTTGGGTTCTTAAGTTGGATGGGTTTATATGTAGCAAGTGTTAACATGTTTAATACTATGGTTAATTATAGGTATCCTATCAAAGGATGGTTATCAAGGTGGTGCTATGAGTTTAACATTAGGGTTTACTATGTCTTCACATTTGCTTTACTAAGTAATCACTAATGGGTTTCTAAGCTAGGTGGTTTATTATTTCCTAAATAGGGTTTAGTTGAATAGAAGCATGTGATGTGAATTGCTATTCAAGATTGGTATTATTATTGATCACCATGATTCTACTAGGGTATGATACTTGAGGTTGATTCCAATGGTGTGATACTAAGAATGGTGATCAATGGTGTTAATATGTTGGTAACAAGTTAGGGTTTGCTCCTAAGTGTCACTAGTGGGTCATATAAGGTTTATCCAAAAATAAGGACATGAAATGATGATCTCATGCGAATTGGTTTTATCGTAGTGGATCATGAGCATGCATTCATTGGTTGCTTATTAAGGTTCTACATGTAAAGTGAAATTCATATGAGCACATATGATAAACAACTAGGGTATTATAGTTGAATCTAATTTAGGATGATTACATAAAATAATGGGATCGATCAAGGTTCTTGCTTATAGTAGAATTAGGGTTTCTAAATTATGATACAATTCTTAAACGAATAATTGACAATATAGGTGTGGTCACTAATTACCTTGAAACAAAATTAATAATGGTCTTTAGCATTTTATTAATTTTAAAAGATTTACTAATTAAGATAAACACCATTTAGGGTTTTATTAGAAACTAGGGTTTTATAGTTATTATTAGGTTTTAAAATAATAACTTGTTAACTAAAAATGCTTAAGTAGATTAACAACTTTTGAAATACCAAAATTAATATTAGTTTTTAACATTTTCTTGTTTTGTTATTATTTAAATGAAATAGTAAATGGTAATTTGCCAATTATGGTTTATGAATACCACTAATATTTAAGTTGATGAAAACATGATAAAGAAATCAATCTTAACATTTTATTTACTTACTGAATAGCTATTATTTAATTTTGAAACTTAACTAATTACTGAATTTCAAATTGTATTTAAAACAAATGAAAAGGCATATTTAATAAAGGTCGAAATAAAAGGCATAATTTATTTATTTCTACAAAGTTTCAGTCATTTTCTGGTTTTTAAATCAAATAGAAAAACTAAATGTACCTATTCATACCTAACCCTAGACACCGACATGTGGGGCCAAGGCCAGGTCAGCTGCCACATGGGAGCAACAGCCACGCGTGGGACCTACTAGCCACGTCAGCTTCGCCGGCTGCTTGACGCCGGCGACCAGATGGAAACGGCGCCGCCACTACAGGGCTTCCGCGGACACGCCATTTGTTTCGTTCGAACCAGGAGATGATGGGGAACCATCTGGTAGTGGCGGAATAGATTAAGGATCACCGGAAACATGTCGGAGAGCATGCCCTGCGACGGTTCACTCCGGTGAGAACCCAATCGGGGGCTACAGGACGCGAAATGTCAACACCCGGATTTTTAAGTCCAGATGCCTATTATGCCATACATCGCGATCCCAGGAAGATTGTTGTTGCGAGACATAACAGTTGATATCATAAGTCATCATTCAATTACAAACCATAGCCGTCTTACAAATAGAGATCACATGATCCAATATTACACAAATAGTAGATCTAATGATCAACGAACACATTACATAGCGGAAGCGTAGAAGTAGTGGACTATCTAATCCACAGGCCAACACTTGACGTCAGAAGATACTCCTAGTTGTCGTAGATGTCCTGCTGGCCGTCATCTTGATACTGCGGCTCCTCTTCATAGTCTGGCCATTTGAATAGCCAGGGACACAGCCATGAGTAGTTTAAAGTACTCGCAAACTAATACTAGTGTAAGTACCATCAATTTTATTAATAGGGTGCTAACACTACAAGAAAAGTTCTGATAGACAACGTCTCAAAATCGTCCGCTAAGGGGTATTTTTCGTCGCCTATGGGCCTAACCCGACGATATGGGTTACGTTGTGGAAGCTGCGTCGAGGCAAAGTCCTACGACGATTTTTTCGGTCCGTCGCGCTTGGGCGCCCTTCCGCCACGGAAAATCGGACCGTTGCCCAAGTGTTTCCGGGAGCCCGTTGGCTGCTGACGTCATGCAAACTGACACGTGGCAGACGCCGTTAACCGGCAGTTAACGGCGTTAACCGGCTGAAACCCCGTGGTAGATGGTAGGCCCACACGAGGCCTGCCACGTCTTAAGCGGGCCGGCCCATTAAGTTTGCGGGCCGGGCCGGCTGACTTAGTTTGACCGGTCAACTATATAGCTGGGCTGGTCCATTAGTTACGTGGGCCGGGCCTAACCTCTAAGGTTGGCCGGTCAAAACTTTAATGGGCCGGCCCACTAAGCATGTGGGCGGGCCGAATGCACTCGTTTGACCGGTCAACGAGCAAAGGGCCGGCCCACAAGACATGTGGGTCCCACTTCCTGTTATCGGGCCGGCCCATTTACAAAGTGGGGTCCACATTAAAGCAACTGGGCCGGCCCAAGAAGTTAGTGGGCCGACCCAATTAGCATGTGGGTCCCACTTTCCTGTTAAAAGGCCAGCCCATTTAGAATGTGGGGTCCACCATATAGCAAGTGGGCCGGGCCAAAAACACAGGTGGGTCCCACTTTCCTGTTACAGGGCTGGCCCATTTAGCATGTGGGGTCCACCATAGAGCGAGTGGGCCGGCCCAACAAGATAGTGGGCCGGGCCAAAAACTGGTGGGTCCCACTTCCCTGCTAAAGGGCCGGCCCATTTAGTATGTGGGGTCCACCATATAGCAAGTGGGCCGGCCCAACAAGATAGTGGGCCGGGCCAAAACGCTGGTGGGTCCCACTTTCCGGTTAAAGGGCCGGCCCATTTAGTATGTGGGGTCCACCGTATAGCAAGTGGGCCGGCCCAACACGCTAGTGGGCCGGGCCAAAAACACGGTGGGTCCCACTTTCTGTAAAAGGGCCGGCCCATTTAGTATGTGGGGTCCACCATAGAGCAAGTGGGCCGGCCCAACACGCTAGCGGGCCGGGCCAAAAACACAGGTGGGTCCCACATTCGTCTTAAAGGGCCGGCCCGTTTAGTACGTGGGGACCACCACAAAAGCAATTGGGCTGGCCCAACTAGTTGGTGGGCCGGCCCGGTAGTGGGTGGGGTCCACCTTAAAGCAAGTGGGCCGGCCCAATAAAAGTGTGGGGTCCACAGTTAATCAATGGGGCTGGCCCAATAAGTAAGTGGGCCAGCCCGTTTAGTTGCTGTTTATATGCCGGCGTAAAAGGCGCTTTAGGATTTTGCGGGCCGGCACGTATGTGATTTCGCTTAATTGGGCCGTTTAAGGGATGGGAATTCGTGATTTAGATGCGAGAATATTTACGCGGCATTGATTTACGTCGGATAGCCTCACTTACGACAAGCACCAAAGAAAAAATGCGCGAAAGAACTATAAAAACTAACTAAATATTACATCAGCTGCAAGGCTTTGAAAAAATATTACGAGAACCCGGAGAAATTGAATGGTAATTAAACCTAGCAATACAATGAAGCGATCCAGCAATCTTTTAAGTTGTCCATGCAGCACCTATATCTGAAACAAAGACATTACGAGTTAAGACAGACAACAATGGAAACGCAAAGACAACTGCAATATTGTTTGCCAAAGAATTTGGAACTCATCATTTCGTCGTTATAACAAGATCATTGTAATGCGCACAATAAGCAAACAAAGAGTGCATGCCGCATACCAACAGCCAATATAACGAGCATGTTAGAATGAAACGACGAGACTTACTACTTGTCGAGTCCCATGCAAACCAACATGTTCGGGGAGTACAAAATTGGCATGAACAACATAGTAGCGAGGCTATAAATTTTGTAACAACGGTCGAGCAAGATGAAGTTATGATGGCTACATCTACGAGAGCGGGGAATGTAAACCAAAAATAGAAGTTACGATGGCAAAAGCTAAAGAGGAGGGAATGTGAACCAACATGTGCCAAGTGCAATTACTTAATTTTGGCCGTGAACTAAATAATACTCCTGAACTTATAGTGAAGGGGATGCAAATCAAGATGTTTAGGGATATAAACTTGTAATGAGCAACACATAGAGGATAGTTAATCTTTGGAGCTTAGGATGGACCGGATACTGAGAATATAGTGGGATCACTGTGAACTTGTATAAGAGGGAATGCAAACCAATATGTTCAGCTTTCCATATGTGAGCGTCATGCCAAGTCGAGAGAAACAAGTCAATAATGCACCTTTTGAAGAACAAGATGGCACGCAAAATTATTATCTAGTAGTATGACAAGTTTATTTGTACTACGAGGCTAGATAGCGAGTGATGAGCATGCCAAACTAAGTCCTTACTTTGTTAGCTTACAATGAACTAGATACAAAACAATGGCATCACCGTAGTACGGGGAATGCAAGCCAACATGTTCATGGAGAAAAAAATTGGCACAAACAACATAGTAGCGAGGCCATAATTTTTGTAACAACGGCTGAGCAAGATAAAGTTATGATGGCTAGATCTACGAGCAAGGAATGTAAACCAAATATAGAAGTTACGATGCCAAAAGCTATAGAGCGGGGAATGCAAACCAACATGTGCAATTACTTAAAATTGGCCATGAACTAAATAATAGCGAGGATGTTACTATAATACCTATAATTTTTGTAACAACGGCCGAGCAAGATAGAAGTTATGATGGCTACATCTACAGAGCGGGGAATGCAAACCAAAATGTTCAATCGCTTAAAGTTAGCAATGAAGTAGAAAATAGCAACGTGTTACGGTCATAGCTAGGAATGAACTAAAAGAGCTTCAGACAAACAAGCATCCGAACCCGGAACATGGCGCTAAAACAAGGGACTTACATTAGGAGAAGCACTGCTGTAGGAGTCACGGCGAGATCTTCCTGGGGTTGATAGATCCGGTGATGAAGTACGCTACATGTGCTACTTGGGGTTGGAGAGACGGCCATTACACTTCATGATTACTCATCTCATGCGCAAAAACGTAACGGCGCGTCGTTAGCACAAACAGGTTCCCCCAAGATTAAACAAGAACTTGCGGGCAAGCAATAGAAAAGCGACGATAGAAGAGTTTAGATCATGCACGGCGCCGGTGAAGCAGATCCGGTTCATGCACGGCGGTGTCGATGAGCAAGATCCGATGCGGTGGACGACGGATCCGGCGAGCGGCTCAGGCTGAAGCGGCTGACGGTAGAGCTGCTGGATGAGCATATGGTTTAGAGGTACGGCGGGGATGATCCGGTCCGGTTGATGACGGCGTCGATGAAGCGGCTCCGGCGGGCAGCCGGGCGACGAGGATCGCGAGGGCTCGGGTAGACCGGGGAAGTCCGGCGGGGATGTTCGGTGCGGTGGTCGTGGAGGTGGGAGAGAGGGACTTGGGAAGTTCCGGTGGGTGGTGCGAGGGAAATGAATTTTTTTGGGAGGGTCTCCGGGCTAGGGAGGTGGTGATCCAAAAAATGACGGGCGGACCCCCCACCAGCCGACTTTGCTGCCATCTCCACGGGGGTAGAATGGGAATTTGGAAGCGTGTGAAATTTTTGTATTTTGTGGGCGGGAAGTTTTGCCGCTATGAGATTTTGAATTTGGCTACCGTCCAAGTATAATGATAAAAAATGTGAGACCGTACTAGTACCTCTGTTCAAGGCCGAGTGCAAAATCAAATCATCATCACATTAAATACCGGTTACTATCATCGTGATGTATCTTGTTATCCCATTCAAAAACCCGTCACGAAATATTTCAGGATTGGCGGGAGATTTTGCCGCCGAGCGAGATTTGATTTTGAATATGGCTATGGTCAAGTAATATAATATAATACTAATATAAAGACGGTACACCTGGTTAAGTACTAATTGCTACTGCTCCGGCGAGTCAAGACCAGCGAGCAGCCACATCAAGTCATCATCATTACAAACAAAATCGAGTCAAATCTAGAAGCTAGTATAGGAAAAATCACAGCGAGCATAATAAATCCGAGAAAACTAAGTACGGAGTATAATACATCAACTGCATACAACAGCCAAAAGCAGCCAATAATAATGTTAATGTTCACGACAAACTAATCCGAAAATAATACAAGACGCAATGTATGGCCAACATGAAGATTATGATACCCCAAGATGAATGAATCTGATCTTCATTCAGCATATATTTCTTCATCACTCCGTTCTCTGATCTGAAGGAAATATTCATTGAACTCTCCTTCCGTCTGCAGTGTGCAGCCAATACATCCTCCAAACGGTATGGCCTTTGTTCATTTCTCATACCATAGTTTCCTAATCTATCCACACGTATTGGCCACTCATCCCAGGCCTTTATATCATCAAAGTACTCTACGATATAACCCAAATCTGCGTAGTAGATGCAGCCGAGTCGAAGTGTCGAGTGCACTCGGGTGTCGACGGAGATACACCGGATATAATGGACGAAGAAGGCACGGCTGCCAATGTTATTGACGGCATGGAGAGAGCGGCTCTCAGTGTCCACACGGTACACCAATGGTTGACCTTCCTCCAAATGCTTGTTGTCCAACAACACAAGCAGCGAGCACCATCCGACTTCACAAGGTAGAACTTGTTATTTCCAAGTTCTGGAAATGAAAATAGTGTATCCATGTTGACACTGCTCGCGCGCTGCTCCAACTGGACATTGTTGGTGCACACTAATTTTCCGAACTCAAAATTGTTCACAGGTATTGCATACAGTTCACCATTGAACGGGGTAATGCTGTAGGATAACGTTGCATAGAAAACAAAAAATTTCCTACCGCGAACACTCAATCCAAGCCAAGATGCAATCTAGAAGACGGTAGCAACGAGGGGGTATCGAGTCTCACCCTTGAAGAGATTCCAAAGCCTACAAGATGAGGCTCTTGTTGCTGCGGTAGACGTTCACTTGCCGCTTGCAAAAGCGCGTAGAAGATCTTGATCACGATCGGTTCCGGCGCCACGAACGGGCAGCACCTCCGTACTCGGTCACACGTTCGGTTGTTGATGAAGACGACGTCCACCTCCCCGTTCCGGCGGGCAGCGGAAGTAGTAGCTCCTCTTGAATCCGACGGCACGACGGCGTGGTGTCGGTGGCGGTGGAGAATCCGGCGGAGCTTCGCTAAGCGTGCGGGGAAGAAGGAGGAGTGGGGCGGCTAGGGTTTGGGGAGAGGGGGTGGCCGGCCTCCAAGGGGTGCGGCCAAGG
>NC_061513.1:169197753-169212208 GCF_022539505.1 Lolium rigidum | reverse complement strand
ACTCTACAAGTAGAGTTCGTGTTAGGATTAGACCACGAGTCGTTCTTCTGGAGTTTATTTGCAGTTTTACCTCATTGTAAAGTAGGAGGCTGTGATGATCCATTGTAAAGAGTCTGTATGTAATTCTATAGACATGCCTTGGACCCGCATATGTTTCTGTTGTACCACTCTGAGCGATATAATACTAGTGGAACGGTGTTTCATTGGTGTTATATCAGACTTGCATACTACACCATGCAGTGGTATGCCGGGTCACCACATAAGAAGATCAAGATTGAGAAGAAATATGATAGTATTGTTGTTGAAGTGAAGAACTGACGGATGATGTTGAGAAAATAGTTGTGAATGAGAACTTTGCTTGGACTAAGGACATCACTTCAATTGATGAGAAGGAGTTGGGGGAGATGGAGAGTAAGCAGTTGAAGGATGAGATTCATATGCTCAAGCAAGTGCATAAATCTCAAGCAAAGATTATAAAGGTGATACAGGAGAATTGTGATCATAAAAAGGAGGCTATGAAGGAGGAAAAGAGAAAGCTTGAGTACATCATCTACCATATGTTTCAAGCAAAGAATAACAATAAGCTAAAAAGAATCAAGCTAATCTATGAGGAGTGATATTGGACTATCTCACATTTTAGTTCGTAGTTGTAGGGTTGGAATTTTAGCTCACCCAAACAAGGCTATTTTGCACTCCAAGGACCAAATAGGAGATGCACAGCCTAAGTGGAGATCAACCCCAGGGTGGAGATCAACCCCAGGATGACCAAGCATCGAAAGAAATGTTGCCCCCGTAATACGACGAAGAAGCACCTTCGTCCTGGTATGAACTCGAGGGCGGCCCGGTGTAGTGTGTGGTGTAGTCATCAGTGGCCACCTCCTCCTCCTCCCACTGCTGATGCCCATGGAATCCAAGCAGTCACAACTGCTCATCCAACTCCTCCTTTGAGCGCGACCACGGCAACCTGTGAACACTAAACAAAACAGATTGTGGCAGGGGAACCTCTCGGAGAGTAATGCTTCAAATTTCAGCATGAAATATGGGATGAGCAAGGAGATTGAAAATTCGCGATGAAGAAAAGCAAGAACACGGGTTTGAGCAATGGTGGGGTGTTTTTTTGGGAGAGAGAAGAGAATGGCAGAGGAGGGAGCAAGTGGAGGGCCAGGGGCCCCACACCTGGCTTTGGCGCGGCCAACGTGTCCCCCGTGCCACCGCATGGTGTGGTCGGGCAATGGGTCCCCCTGGGCTGCCCATGTGCCTCCCTGCCCCTTTTCATGCGTAGAATTTGAATATTGATTCTATCGTAGGAAAACAATTATGAAATGATGAAAAACCAAATCTACAGCAACTCTAAGACATTCTAATATAAAGTTAATCAATAGTACATAGGTGAAAACATAGTTTCATAACAAGGTTGATCAAGTCTTGTTATCAAAACAATTTTATATGAATCAAAACTTTGTATTTCACAATATGATTATGTTACCTCAATCTTGATAGGAATAGTTCCAATCATGACAATATCATTCTCTTTCTTTGGCTTAGGCAAAGGCAAATGAAATTTCCCAATTTGGATGGTATCAACATTAATAATTGAGTTTAGACCATAGTTCCCATCAATCTTCTTGGGAAAATAAACCGTGTGTTCTTTGTCATCAACATTGAAAGTTACTTTTCCTTGGTTGCAATCAATAACTATCCCTGCAGTGTTATGAAAAGGTCTCCCAAGAATAATAAACATATTATCATATTCAGGCATTTCTAGCACAACAAAGTCAGTTAATATCATACAATGATGAGCAACTTGAACAGGAACATCTTCACATATACCAACATGAATAGTAGTAGACTTATCAGCCATTTGCAAGGATATATCAGTTGGTATTAATTTTTCTAGATCAAGTCTTCTATAGAGAGAAAAAGGCATAACACTAACCCCTGCTCCCAAATCACACAAAGCAGTTCTAACATAATTATTTTTGATGGAGCATGGAATAGTGGGTATACCTGGATCACCAAACTTCTTTGGAACTTTACCATTAAAAGAGTAGTTAGCGAGCATAGTGGAAATTTCCTCATTTGGAATCTTCCTCTTATTAGAGACAATATCTTTCATATAATTTGAATAAGGAGGCAATTTAATAGCATCAGTCAAAGGAATTTGCAAAAACAAAGGTTTCATCCATTCACATAACGTGTTTATGTTTCTTCCTCCTTTGATTTATGTTTCTTATCAGGAAAAGGCATTGGTTTTTGCACCCAAGGTTCTCTCTCTACCATGTTTAGTAGCAATGAAGTCTTCCTTAGTGTATTTTGTATTCTTAGTATGCTTTTCAGGTTCCTCTTCAATTTCTTCTTTATCGGAAGCATCATTTTTATCATCACCACTTCCAGTTTCAACATCAGAAATAGATATACTATTAGGATCCTTAGCAGGTTCAGAGGATTCTATAACAGTTTTATGTTTCTTCTTTTTCTTAGACTTAGTCCTGGTATCATCAACTCGTTGAGAATCTTGTTCAATTCTCTTTGGATGTCCTTCAGGATATAGAGGATTCTGAGTAGAAACACCACTTCTAGTTCTTATTTCATAAGCATATTTTTCCCTAGAAGCATTAACTAGCATATCTTTTTGCACCTTAATGAGCTGATCAATTTGAGTTTGAACCATAAGGAAATGTTTAACCAACATTTTAACATCATTAGAGGTTCTTTCCACAATATCATGCAAATTATTGATAGCTCTAGAATTTTCCATTAGGTGATGTTCCACTCTCTTATTAAAATTATCTTGTTTAACAATATAATTATAAAATTCATCTAAGAATTGATCTGGAGGTTTGGAGTAGATAATATATCTACTATCAAAGTGTTGGAGAGAGTGTACCTCAATAGTGGAAGAGCGAGGGATTGGCTTACATAATTCTTCTATAGGTGGTAGATTCTTCACATATTCAGATTTAATACCCTTCTCCTTAAGAGATTTATTGGCTTCCCTCATCACTTAATCATTTAATTCAATCATTCCCCTTTTCTTCGGTGTTGGTATTGACTCTGATATAGTCCAATCATCATAATTTTTGCTTATTTTAGCCAATAATTCCTCGGCTTCAGCCGGAGTTCTTTTCCTGAAAACACAACCAGCACAACTATCCAGGTATGTCCTAGATTAAATAGTTAGTCCTTTATAAAATATATCAAGGAGTTCATATTTAGCTAATGGATGTTTAGGTATTTCTCTAATTAAAGAACAAAATCTTGCCCAAGATTCAGGCAATTTCTCTCCTTCTACCTGCACAAAGTCAAAGATTTTCTGCAAAGCAGCATGTTGAGCACTAGCAGGGAAATGTTTCTGAAAGAAAACATTAACCAAACCAATAGGACTATCAATAGATCCAGGAGACAAATTATCATACCAAATTTTAGCTGCTCCTTTCGGAGAGAAGGGGAAATTTTAGTGACAAAGTAAGTGTGTATACTAATATCATTGGAGAATAAATTGCTCAAAGTAGAGAGTTCATTCATATGTTTTATATCTCTTTCATTTTCAGTGCCACAGAAAAGTTCTTTCTCAACAATAGATATGTAAGATAAATCCAGAGAGAAATCATAATCCTTATCTCTAATATTTATGAGAGATGTGGTAAACTTAGAATCAGGAGACAAAGTATATCTAACAGCTCGTCTTGCAAAAAGAATTTTAATAGCACCTGCATCTCTAGTAGCATGACATTCTTCAATGAACTCATCATCAAGTTCAATATAAGTTTTATCAAGATCATCAATAGGATTCCCCCTAGCTTGAGGTGAACTAACAGGTGTAATAGTATTTTTAGCATTTTCAATTTGTTTAGCTCTAGCAATTGTAGTATCTAGGAAAGGACCTAACGAACCACTCTTATCAAGCACAGTAGAAGCATCATCAAAATCATCAAGAGCATTATCAGATTCAGCGGAAGTAGCAGCACGTGGTGGAGTAAGAAGCTTACTCATAACAGATGGCGAATCAAGAGCAACAGAGGTGTTCAGAGTTGTACCTCTTCTTGTAGTGGATGGCAATATAGTGAACTTTGATTAAGGAGCTTTACCCATAATGAGTAAATTGTAGCGAACAATATCACCTTTAAGTGGGCTTGTAAATAAAGCTATGCTCCCCGGCAACGGCGCCAAAAAATAGTCTTGATGACCCACAAGTATAGGGGATTGCAATAGTCTTCGAGGGAAGTAAAACCCAAATTCATTGATTCGACACAAGGGGAGCCAAATAATATTTATAAGCTTTAACATATGAGTTGTCAATTCAGTTGCACCTAGAAATAGAACTGCTCGCAACAGTTTATCAGTAGTAGCTGGTATTAGAGCAAATGCTTTGACCCTAGGATTAAAACCCTTTAAAGGAGACCTATAGGTTTGGTAGTGTCTATAGGAAGTTGTCTTAGCTAAACCAACTATTCTGATGACTTGAGATGGGTATTCACTTGAGAATAATCCTGACACACATGAGTCAATCTTTCTTATCTATCTTTCTTGAGTAAAGTTGATTAGTTATCTTGCTTCATTCCAAATTAGTAGAACACCAACGGAGCTTAAGATAATGGGTGGTAGTAGACCACAGTTGGTATACAATACATGGTAGTCCAAAGAGAGGATACAACCATAAGGAAGATATCCTATTGGAAGGAGTATACCAATGCAAGTTATGGTTAAGTAAGAGTCATTTAAAAATGTCAAATGACTGATATTAAGTAATGAAGATAAGTTGTATTAGGTATTATATACCTATGATGAGTCAATCATGGGAGGTAAGGAAGAGTGATAGGAGTCATATAAGTTTACTTTTACATGGGAGAGTTGGTAATCATATATGATTCACTTGACAGTCAGATGTGATGAAGTAGAACATCATAAGTGAGTTAACATGAGTATGATGAGGAGTAAGATCTTAAATGGTAGTTCAAGAATTCAGGTTTTAAAACCATAGCAACTATGTCTAGTATGCTAGAACCTTAGTCCATAGTCTGAAGAACGCTTTATTAAAGCATAGCTTATAAAGAAACCCTGGAGTTATAGGTGATATGCTCTGACAATTATGTGTTTAGGGTAGCCATGTTATAGTGTCGAAAGATCATGTGAGGTTAGTTTTCAATTGAATGGAAGGTAAGTTAGTACTTTCCAAGGAAATTAGGTCAACCACAACTATTATGGACCAATTTGCTCCAGTTTATTTGATTGCAAGTGAGCAATCGAGGTAAATATTGAGACAAATAGTAGGAATCCATATATATGTGCTAAGTATCACAACCTAAACCTATCTTATGTGGTGTTATATACTACACATCTGAGCCTGATGTTTAGGGATGTCTTACCCAACTATTATATTCAGGAATATAAGGATGTGTATTATAAACACAAAGCTGAATCTTCTTGGATTTATTGGATTTTCATTGATTGACTAGATCCATACATGAAGTTTGGTTTTGATATGCAAATGCATGTTGCAATATCAAGCTCTTACTTAATGTTATAGATCTAGAGGGTAATGGTATTCGTGTGAGGAACTGGCGAATTCTAAAGATTTTGAAAACAAGATGAAGGTTCACTAGAAGTAGGAAGTAAAGTTGTGGAAAGCAACCACAATACTCTAAAGGAAGGACCAATCAAAACTCACTTTTATCCTTAATTAAGGAGTACTTCAACATTGAAGTACCATGAAATTGAGAAAAATAGTGGATATGGAGCAGTAGAAGTAGAGCCATATCCATTATGGAAGAAGGAATGCAAGTGAAGTCACTTATGATACTGCTTTGATAGCGTCAACGAGTGGATTTCTTGCAAAACAAACCCTGGAAGAAGGAAAATGGACAAGTGAAGTCACAACTGATATAATAAGACCGCAGCTAATATAGGATAATCATGAAGAGAAAGCATTTGAAGTGAGGTAGATATTAACTAAAACTATAAAAAGTGTTCGCAGCTGATATCAGATAAGCCACATCTAGTACCAGATAGTCCGCAGTTTAATCATTTCTTCACTCTAAAGGAAAGAGGGATTCCGCAGCTGGTAAACATTTAGTCGGAGGATACATATCGGATACCCACAACTGTGTGGATACACCACAAAGAATCCTTCATGAGACTTTAGAAAAGTACAAACTATAAGCCTGACCAAGACCAATCTTCTAACCTTGGAGTTTAATGATTATAAGAAAAGGAGCTTGAAGATCATTAGTAAACTCCAAGGGGGAGAGGAAGGCTGAAGGAGAAGCATTAAGATATGACATTTGGAGTATGATAGACGAAGTAGAAGGTCTGAACTGAGAGGAAGTTTGATCTTATTTTCATAAGGTTATTGGGAAGTACCCATATGTTAGTACTCTCAGGAGGTTTTCAGACTAGAAACCGAGGTTCATATCTCGAAGAAGTAAGAGTTAGAACCTAACTTGAGCGGGTAATTGATAATTACTCAAAACTAAGAGAACTTAAGTAAGTCTAAGATAATGAAGTTGGATGTAGAAGATATCGGAGGACAATCAAAGTTTTAGAAGGCCCATGACCAAAGGAGTGTCACTATACCAAAATTAATGATTATTAGAATGATTCCTTTCATGGAACCTAAAGAAACCAAAAGGAGGATAACTAGCATAAACTAGAAGCCATGATTGGATGGACTAAATGAGTCTAATCCATTCGTAGTATTAAACCACCAGGACCATGCATATTGTAAATACCTTACTAAGTACCATTATTATAGTTATGGTAGTAAGGTAAAACAATACCTTACCTTAAACAGATCTTTTAGAACCAAGCTTTCGATACCCAGATAGTAAACCGTCACCACAACTATTAGTAAAGTCCATTAGCAAAATAATATGTCCTAATCCAAGGATCTTTGAAGAGAAAGATAATAAGCTTAGAGTGTTGGAAGAAATCATAGAATTGAAGAAAGTATCAGTGCCAGACATCAGAAGACTCCAAGAAGGATCTGGACAAGGGATATATCCAAGTATATCTAATGAGATCACCATGAAGTTTGAAAGGATTGTGATCTGTTCAAGTCAGTCCCACGTTCCGAAACATGAGAGCGTTCGAACTTCGGGACGAAGTTCAATTTAAGGGGGAGAGGTTGTAATATCCCAGGTTTAGAGGCTATAAAATGAGAGAACACCAAAGTGTGCATTGCATTCATGCATAGAAAATCCGGGGAATTTTCGCGCTTTCAAATAAAATTTACCACGAATGCGAAGTTTCACTTGACTTGCTAGAATTGAAGTAGATCATCAAGTCAAGCGCTATAAACTTCACTGTGATCTTTGCTAAAACCTTGTTTTGGGTAGAGATGATTTGATCTATGGGCTAGATCAAATGGAATTAGTTTTACAACAAACAACACCTTAAGTAAGGATCAGCTACCAGATCTTATAAAGAATCTCAACATGACATTTCTAACAAAAACACATGAATAATTGATTCAACTATAAATCAAAGAAAACAATTGAACAAGAAACTATTCTTTACTTATCTTTTCCATGTATTTTACTAAATAAATATTCCTACCATGATTCACATGGTATATCTTTTCAACTACAATACTTGAATCCATGTCAAGGACATTCATATTCATTCTTCATCAACCCTTGACTATTCAATCTTGTTCATTCAACCTATTCCTATTAACCCTCAGAGAAAGGAGAGGATTATCTATATATGTTTACACCATCCATTGAGTAGAACTCTAGGTTAATATTCAAATCCTATCCTAGTGAGATAAGTGCTTGATATTAACTAATGCTATAGGAAATACAAGTCAAGTACTAAACCATACTTGACTTAGCCAACCCTTTGTGGTAACTGAGAACCTATTTTACTAGTGATTCAAGAGGGGCAAGTGTTGGGATCATTACACCTTGGTAATGCTCATAAACCCTAGAGGAACCCTACCTATCCCAGAGAGCTCAAGCTACATGTGTATACTCAAGTATATGGACCAATACTTGATCTTGGAGAGGAGAAACATGTTTCGCCAATGAACCATTATGGGACAATACTTTGATCATTACAAATTGGGTGATGATCATAAACCTTAAGAATGTAAGTGAGTGTGATGAGAGAAATGATAAAGAAGTGAATAAGGAGGAATACGTGGATCATGTATAATGCATGATCATACCTTGTAGATTTAGATGATAAGTTAAACCTATATGACTAATAGATCTCATCTATCACATAAAATGATAGGCACACCAGTAGTAATAAACCCTGGACCAATCCTCATATACTGAGTGTAAGAGTAATGGCATGGTATTTAAACCTTGCTTATCCAAATACTAGGGACAACCCTAGCATTGCCTTGATACAAGAATTCTAACTAAGCGAGGAGGAGTAACCCTATCCAATAAAACATGATCAAAGCTTATGCCCATATCCTAATCCTAGTTGTGTATCACATGGGTGATCACTACTAAAACCCTAGATCATATTTGAATTTCAATTCAAGTACCCCTTGGGATGATAAGTAGAACCCTACCATGCCTCATGCCTATTTTATACTTCAAATAGTGAAGCATCACCAAAACTCTAAACCTTTCACCTAGGATTCACTCCACATAAAATATTATGCCCTAACTTGTGTATCATGGATCACAAGTATAAACCAAGCCATATATACCTAAAGACTAAATGCCATTTGGTGAGTAGAGTGAAACCAATATCCAATTCTACTTTGCTTTCTGAATACCTTGTCTAGTAGACCAAATGAAATAGTATTTTATAAAATAGAATCTCCACATAAGCAATTGAATTAACCATGAGGAATATAGGATCTATCCTATATAATTTAAATTAAAGCTTATTAGTGAAGATTGATGATTATAGAGTTTATCTCACCACTTTTCATAAACCCTTAGAAACAATTCTCCACATGAAATCATGAACCAATCCCATTCTCAATATCATTTATTTTAAACCTTAACCATAATTAAACTATATGGGAACAAGCAATATGGTTAAGTACTAGCAAAATCCAATATTATGTTCACCATGCCCATGTTATCAATTTTCAAATCACTTAAATAAATTTGGTCCCTAAAATAAAAATAATTAAGATAAACACTTAAACCCTATCTATTTTAAATTTAGAATGACTTCACAAAATATCAATCTAATCAATTATTAAATGTTTGTTTAAAAACAAAACAATGCAGTAAGCATTATTATCAAGCCACATAAATATTCAAATGTTTTAGAACCTGCAAAACAACATAGAATTCAAATTAGATTCAAGTAACAAATTTTAAAACAGGAAATAAAAACAGAAAAGAGAAAAGAGAGAAAAAGAGAGGAGACTTACCTGTCGGGCCACTACAACCCAGCATCAGCCCACGTCGTTGGCCCAGCAGAAGACCAGGAGCAGCCCAGCCCAAATCTAGATACTTTTCGTTCGCTTTAAAATTCGTGCAAGGTAGAGACGTCGTCGTCTACCTCTCCAAGCTCGACACCGCGGCAGCACCAGTAGACGTCGTCCTCGTCGACGATAGGGATGCCCGGACGCGGTAGAAGGTTCCGGAACCTTGCCCTAATTGTTTCGCGTCCGAGTCTATCCACGGGGCGAAAAGATCTTCGCCCAACAACCTTCCAGAGACCTCCACCTCCTGACCATCACCGTCGTGGTGTCGAGGCCTCAATGCTCCCCTCGGCCTATAAATAGGGGGGAAAGAACCGCCGTGCTCTCCTTGATCTCATCCACCCCTCCATTTCCCCTCAGATCTTCTCTATCTCTCGATTTCTTCCTCCTCTGCTCGCCGGTGTTGAGCATGGCACCGATGATTGAAGCCACCTCGGAGCTCACCGTGAGGTCTGGGAGGAGCGCCTGACACCGTAGAGCATCTAGGAGGAAGGAATCAAGCTAAAGCTTCCTCAAGCCAGCGAGTTTCGTCGATTCTTTCCGCAGCACCTCGCCGGTAATGGTGAATCCCAGCTCGATTCCATCAACAATCCCCGGAGCTCACCACATCATTACCACCAGGGTGAGCATACGCACCTCCTGCACCTATTAGTTCCTGGTTTCTTGTAACATCCCAAAATTTTAAAATAAGAAGAAAAGGAATTTCCTCTTTCCAAAAATGAGAACCAACAAAAAAATTATTAAATAAGGTACTATGCATAGTGCTCATGCTTGATCTTTGTGTTATTGCCATGATGATTGTTGGTATGCTTATCAAATGTACCTAAAACCCTAATCCTTACTTTTCTTTTAACCCTCCAAGATCAAACCAAATAAAAAGAAATTAAATTAAAAAGAAAAGGCCTAGGTAAGCCTATGGCTATTCCTGCAAATAATCAATTATGCCATGATCTATCTTGTTTAGAGGGCTTGAAAAACATCAACAAACCCAACCTATCACCTACCAACTAAAATCTAGGGTGGAACAAAAATAAAACAAAGGTATGCATAAAGGCATATGTGGCACATAGCCATAATGACAAGTTTTGACCTATGCCCTCATACCTTACCCAAATGGTTTGAAACCTGTACCAAACTCAATCTAACACTAAATAAACCCTAGACCATGCCTAAGTGAAGCAAAGAAAAAGAAAAGAAGAAAATAAGAAAAATGCAATTCATCACATACATGTGCTTATGGCCATTTTGCAAAACTTTGACCTAGGCCAATTTAGCTTGTGCCATTGGTTGGATAATGTTACTAAACACTTATAAACACTTGTAGAATCAAAGAAACTCAAATCAAATCAAATTTGAATTCAAATTGTGCTCACATGCACAAATGGTCAAAACTGCCATTTTTAACCGGATGCCTACTTTGAGCCTCTGGATTAAGAGATTTTCAAACCAAATATTTCCAACTCTTTGCACCTCATTCAAGACCACATCAAGGTGAACAACTTTGCTCAAAACCACCCCTGCAAATTCTTTCCCAATTTCAAATTATGATCAAGCAAAGTAGAGACATCCAATCAGATTCTAGATTGTGCACTTTTTGAAATCTTGCAAACCAACTCAACTTTGCACCCCCACCACCATTGTGTGCCAATTAATGTATGAATCAAATCCACCAAAAATATTTGCAAAATTTGAAAATTATTTTCTTTCGGCCATTGTATCAAACACTTGGCGGGGAAGAATCATATGAAATCAAATTCACTATTTTAAATAGTGCCCTGGCCAAACTTTGAACCCAACTTGATTCTCCCTTGTCCCCTGGTCCCCTCCAACACATTGCCCCTACTTGGCAATCCTAGACATGGCCAATGTGGCATAGACATTGCCATGCCGGCCATGGCATGCACACCCCATGCCACCCCTAGCTACCCTCTCATCTAGCTTGGCCGACCATGTCCTTCTGCTCCTCGTTGATCCCCTGAACCCGCTGGTACATGCCCTTGGTCGAGGAGAGCACGACACGGCCCAGACCGGACCGCGCCCACGACGCCCAGAACGTGCCAGGGCGTGCGTGGACACACCCTGGACACGACAGAGCGTCGTCGAACGCCGTCGACTCAGCCCTCTGCGCGCCCTCTCCTTTCTCCCACGTGCTCACCAGGACAACAGCTCCCCGCCAGACATGCTCCATTGCCCGCGCGAGCGCTGTCGCTGTCGACATCATCGCCGTTCTTCCGCCACAGTACCGCACGGCATTGACATCGCCCGAGCTGTTCCGACCACCCCCGTCCTCGCCATCATGCTCCCCAGGACCGCCATGATGCCAGGAAGCTCACGCGCACCTCGCCTTGCCCCTTCGCTGCTCCAAACGTCGCCGCCATGGTCGACCCGACGCGCACCCCCGCATACCTCCTCGCCCCTATAAAAGGAGAGCTCCCCCTCCTCGATTCTTCACACGATCTTGCTCCCCTCTCCTCCCTGATCTTCCTCCACTCCTCTCCCGTCCACATTGTCCACCGGAGCGAGCCAATTCGTCGCCGGAGCCCGCGGAACCGCCGAAGACGCCGCCGTTGATTGGCGCCACCTCGAGCGACGCCATCTGTACCAGCAGCTTCCCCATCCTCGACAACCTCCTCCTGCACCTCGCCCACCCTCGCCGGAGCGCCGGTGAGCTCGCCGACCCCCACCATCGCCGCGCCAGTAAGCCCTCTCTCGCCGGAGACGATGACGGATGTGCGCCGTTGGATCGTGCTCTAATCCTACGCCCCTCCTTCGCCCATACCGGTTCCCCGTTTAAGTGTCGCTGACACGTAGGCCCCAGTGTCCGGCGGCCCGCGTGCAACGTGCGCATAGCTGGGCCGGCCCGTTAAGTTTTCCCGCCTAGCCCATATAATTCAAATTCAAGTTAAATTGTTTCAGTGAAATTCCTTACTGGTGCCCAATTAAAAATTGAATAACTTCAAATCCACTGGGCCAAATTTTATGAATTCTATATTGTTGGAAAGCCTATGAAAAGATATAACCAACCACATTGGATTCAACCCTATATATGTTGTAGAAATAATTTAGAAAAAATAACAAGGCAGCGACTTTTCAAATTTCAAACAATTCTTAAAAATCAACCATAATGAATTTTGAGGTGATTCAAATTCTCATAATTCACATTTCAAAAACTCTAATTGTTTATGTGAAAATATGACATAGTTGCTTCATATGATCATGGGCTAGAATCAAAAATTGGCTATGTAGTCAATACTAGCCCATTTAAATTATTTTCAAATTTAGGATTTTAAATCTATGAGGTGTAGCACCTCATTTAAATCATCTTCCCAAGTAATGTGAAGTAATGTGATGAACCTTGTTGCATGGTCTCATACTTGCTTACTTGAGGATGTTAAATCAAAGTAGGATTTAAATTGCATGAGGTGTAATACCTCATTTAAATCATTTTGCTCAAATGATAAATGTGAAGTATTGATCTTGGTTAACATGATCTCACACCTAGTAATTGAGGAGATTAAATCTTAAGAGGATTCAATGAGAGGAAATTATTTCTCCAAATAAAATAAATAGAAACCCTAATAAACATTTCAATGAGAGGAAATTATTTTTCAAAGTAAATAGAAGTAAAACCCTAGTATGAATGTTTGTGATGATGATAGATCATCTTGAGTGAGCCATTAAGGCTAAGTAGTCCCCTTAAGTATTGATTGGTGATTGTATCCTCGTATTCGTTTATAGACGCTAGTACCGGAGACTATCAAGAGGAGGAGGTCTACCTTGAAGAAGAGGAAGAGAACTTTGATCACTACACCAACCAAGGCAAGCTAATATTCTTGCAAGTGCAAAGCTCTATTAGAGCATGGCACCATTACACTGTTACTTTCTATTCAATGATCCAATCCCAAGTTTTTAACTTGCAAGCTTTTACTTTGTTTAATCAAAGCTTCCTTTTATAGTTAACTTTGGTCTAAGTATAGAGTAGAGCAAGAGTATCAAACTTAGCCTAAAATGCTTTATAAGTTATGTAGCACCCCTCATGACTAGTTGCTAGTGCTAACAAATAAAATTGACTACTCTAGATGGGAACATGTGAAATGACTTTGAAAACCTTGGAATGATGAGTCATTCTATTGAAAGATTTTGAAGGTGAATATGACTTGTGAATGATATGGTGAATTTGATAAAAACTGATGGTTAGGTTTGGATGCGATACCTTTCCAATTATAGAGTACCCCCACAATACATGATTATGGGTAAGGCTTAACTGGAAGTTTATGCATCTTAGTATGGGTTCCCTCTAAACAAGCATCATAGGGGTTATGCCGAGGCTGCCTCCGTTGAAAGTGAAATGATGTGAAATGAGGTGAATGTACGGCCCAAGCCCCATGCGGTTCCCAGGGCCGACGGTTTGTCTTCACCGGGAGGCCAAGCTCATGGGGAGAGGTACCTATACTAGGGTATATAAGTGAAAGGTTATGGTTCATGATCCGCGTACTGAGTTACGATGATTCAGGGTTATCCCTGACGGATGTAATCAAATGTTGTGGCACAAGTGTGCAACCTCTGCAGAGTGTAAACCTATTCGAATAGTCGTGTCCACGGTTACGGACGATTGGAAAGGCCACTGTACCGTCGTGAGATGTTTTCTTGAAAAGGATTGATGTTTTGAATGGTGAACTTGACTTGAATCACAACTGAGTTGTGGGAATGACACTAATGTTCCCACTTGAGTTAGTTAGCATATGAAGAGTCCTTTATTAAATGTTTGTGAACTAAAATTGGCTTTATGAAAATAAACCTAGAGCTTACACTACAAGAAAAGTTGCCATGGCCGACGAAGTTGAAGTCGCGCCGTGGTTGCTGGTGTACCATGGCCGACGATTTTGGTCCCTCCGTGGTGCATGTCAAAACTTTTTTTTTCTCGTTTTTGAGGCCACCTAGCCCGACGAAAGCGGCCAAAACGTCGCGTATGGTGGCCCGGGACGTGGTGCATCGCGAATTCTCGGGTTCGCCGGCCGAGTCAACGCAAATCCGCACCGCCGAGGGATGTAGGGC
>NC_061513.1:169161226-169197653 GCF_022539505.1 Lolium rigidum | reverse complement strand
GCTACTTCAATTCCACCAAGGTCAAGTGAAACTTCGAGCTATCGTGATCTGTTTTTACTTTAAAGCGCGAAAATTCCCCAGATTTTCTATGCATGAATGCAATGCACACATCTGTGTCCTCTATTTCTGTAACCCCATTACCTGGGATATTACATCTTAGCAGCTATCTCTTTCACGAAATTTGCATTGACAACCCTCATGTCGATCCTTGCACAATTGCAGTCATGATGCATTCCACAAAGTCTTTGAAGAGAATTTTTTAGCTGCCAACAGCCATTCTTGATCCACCCAACCCCAAATCCACAGTTCTCTACCTCTTGCACATAACAACACAACATGGTCACATATGGCTACGATAAACAAAGTTTGAATGTGTGGGCGATGCAGAGTAAGCATGGATTTCCTAATAACGGAGAAAACTAAACTCTTAGTCTTACATTTTGGGAAGGACATGCGTAGAATCTGCGGCCAGTGTTGCTTCCTTCAAATGCAAAAATATGACGTGCTCAAACTTGTGCATGCGGCACACCTCGGGACAATCTTGTGCTATGCCACGGAATGAGAGGTCTTCGATGAAGTATGAAGCATAATCAATGTCCGGGAAGTCCTAGTACACACAAAATTGTAATCAATTTGAGTTTAAGGCACGCCCTAGCGTAAAATCCCAAATCGGTAACCAACCCTAACAATAAAAATAAACTGGGAAATTTTGAACCAACCTGTAGGGGCGACGGGGTCGAACTCTCGCTGCCATTCTAGCTCGGCATGGTGTCTTCGGTGCTTAGACGGACAACTCGGTGGCGAGGAGGCAGTACTGCCAGCGACGCTCAACGGAGGATGTGAGGCACTGACTGCTGAGGCTCGAAGGGGGGAAAATGTGCATTGTGGTTACGGCGGTGAGAGCGGAGTTAAGAATAAGGTGGGTTTCGACTAGAGGTGACGAAATTTCTCCCGCCCCCTTTTTCGATGCACATGATCTCCCGCATACGCCATGGTCGACCGCGCTCATGCGGGGAGCTCTGCCTTTTGCATAGTGTGAGCGCACATAGAGGGTGGCTCGCTAGTAATGGCCGAATCGGCCGTTGTGCTTGGGCCTGATTACGGGCTGCTTTAGGCATCACACTGGCGCAGCCCAACAGAGCATGCGGGTAACCAAACTCACGGTTTTCATCCGAACCGAGCCAGGTCGGCCCGTCTTCACTCTTCAGGCTACGAAACGAGCCATGGGTGTTTTATATGTCATGGAATCTCTAGCGGCCTGACGCAAAACATACATCAAAAGTTCCTCTATGTGTTCGTTTGGGTCGGGATGCGGACAACAAATTGGCTACCCGATCACGATCGCTCGTCTGCGTCGGAGGTAGCCCAGTGGCCCGGCGCATTTTCCCCCGGCCTAGGCATTTTTAGATTTTTTTTCTCACCTATTCTCCCCAAACTGGCACATAGATATGTAAAAAACAAATGTTTCAATGTGATGTTTAACAAACTTTATTACATCCAAACAAATAACAGAGTTTACATGCATTGCCATGCATAAAAAATGAAAGGGAACATTTCCTAATTAACAAATAAAATGAGATGAGATTGCCTACTCCTCATTCTCTTCATGGCTTGCCAATGTCCATATTTCATCTATCAATTTCATCTCCATCCGTTTTGGAAATGTGTCTGTAAGAGATTTTAACGTTCATATGCAGAAACTCCTCCCATGTTCCTGCCCTAGGCTGTGGTTGAACCAAGTCACCCTAAATTTCCCATTAGTAGTCATTGAGGCTATCAGGGCGCTCTGTCTCAACGATCATGTTGTGCATGATCACACAACAGGTTATCACCTCACGTATGGTCTTCAAAGACCATGTTCTAGCTGTGTAATGAATAATAGTCCACCAAGCTTGGAGCACACCAAATTCCCGATCCACATCTTTCCTCCAAGCCTCTTTCCTCTAGGTAAACCTCTTGGTTTTCTCTGTATCAAATTTGCAGACTATCTTCACAAGTGTGGCACAGTTAGGATAGGTTTCATCAGCAAGATAGTTTGGCTTATTGGATGTATTGTCATTAATCTCATAGTCCACCACAGGAGCAATGAATTTTAGAAGCCGGTCAAATACCGGAGAGCATTGTAGCACATTAATGTCACTGTGGGAACCCGCCATGCAAACAAAGAGTGCCAAATCCACAAATCATGCGATGCCACTGCCTAAAGAATGATAGTGCATCCCTCGGCATGGCCGTTGTACCGATCCTGCCATGCAAATGAACGATTCTTCCACTCCCAGTACATACATTCTATACTACTGATCATCCCCGAGAACCTTCTTGCTTCATTGATCGACAAGAGTCGTGATGTATCCTCCGCCGTTGTCTCTCTCAAGTGAATTTTACCGAACATAGAAATTACGGCTTGGCAAAACGCATACATGGACTCAAGGAAGGTGCTCTCACTCATTCATAGGTACTCGTCGAAGATATCACGAGCCACTCTGTACGAAGGCATCCGAATAGCTTTGGAACACTTATGATAAGAGGTAAAGCCTAGCTTACTAGTGGCATTAGTCCTGCATTGGAAGTATGGGTCGTAGTCTCTAACACCCCCTAAAATTATCAAGAACAGGTGTATTGACATCTGATAGCAACACCGGAACATGACTTCCTTGTAGATCGCATCAGTCAAATGGAAGTAGTCTTTGTAGAGCCGGTCATGGCTACCCACTTGGTTGCGCTTCACGTTGGCCGAGCGGCCCTTCTTCGAGCCTTGATAGATTGGCATCTGCCTGCCATTGTGCTCGTGGATGAGGGAGGCCGCGGAAACCATGAGCTACGACGTCTCGTCGGACGCCTTGTCAGAAGAGGTGTCCACGACTTCGCTGCGCAACATCTCCAACAATTGCCCAAGGTCCATCTACGAGGGCAACAAGAGTGGATAAATGGCCATAATAGTTGGTGCAAATGGCCTTCAATTGGCTAAACAGTTATTCGGTTCCATCGCACAATTAACCGAACAGGTCTGTGTGCAGAGCCCGGTGGGGGAGGGGGTATTTTTATCAATGTGTTGTCTGATTCATGTTTCTGCATGGGACACAAGCTCTACTCTTTGATTTTGTGCAGTAAAGAAAAATGGACCTATATTTTCAATGTGTTGTCTGATTCATGTTTCTGCATGGGACACAAATAGTCAATACCATCGCATAAAAAGATTCTAGCCTTTCATTGATAGCATCATTTTTTCAAGTATAAACCATTCCTAGCATTGTTTACAACATTACAACCGATGATAATTAATTTAGAAGGCTCCATCTATTGATTCTCATATGTTTGTTTGCCTTACGCATGTACCCTTGGATATGTACAATTGAGTGCATGATATCAATCTTCTCTTAGGTTGACACATTTATTTATTTTTTGTTAGAGAAGAGAGAATAAAGAAAAAGAAGGTTATCTCTTAGCTAAGTAATGTTCCCCTAAAAAATGAAACAAGGTTATTATCTTCATTTTACTACCATATGTATTTCTTTATTACAACACAACTTTCTATTAAAATTTAATTAGTTTTCATTGATTGCTATGATGCGTATGTATAACTTATTTTGATTGCCTTCTGTAGAGTAGATGACATGGAGGCTTCTCCAAGATTTTATATTCCCCCTTTGGCAATGAATGAAAGTGGAACCTTTCATTTATATGTTTTCTTGTGAAAGTTGACTTGGCCAACTTGTTAGCAGGATCTACAATTGTTTTTGTCGTTTATATAGATCATATATGTGAGCATAGCAGAGCATATAGCATCGCATCTTTCTTTATTTTCTCTTTCCGTGTGGCATATCAACCAAGTCCAACTAATCGTCATTATCAATTTATCATCATACTTCATATGGCTTTGGCGGGTCGTGAGCCTCTGCTACTTTGTGGCGATTTTCTCTTTCTAAAACGTGGCGTGCTATACGAATGGTACGTGAGTGAACACGGCGGTGGTTCCGTCCTTTGTTCCTGTTCGCCGCCCAGCCCAGCGGAGAACGTCGCGGTCGGAAACGATCGAGTGGCGAGCGTTGATCAATGTAGCAGCGCCGGCCGCGTACGTACTGCGACGTGCAATCGGGCTTCTTTTGGAGAAGAATTGATTGATCAGATCAGTCATAATCCGTACCTATCTGCAATAACACCGCACTGTCGCCGAGTCCTATTTTATAGTACCAGTACTAGTACACATAGCTGTAGCTCATGCCGCGTCATACCTCTTATTTTAAGTTTTTCAAAAACTATGATAAATTTTGTTGAAAAGAGTATCTGCAGATATGACATAAAATCTGCATAATACGAAACTACATTTCAAGATGTATCTAGCTTTTTTAGACAAACTAGCATGGTGGCCCTCGCAAATGCGAGGGCATCATCGCTATTTTTCTATGGAGATGTGTACAGTTTTTGGTGTGTCAAAATTTAACTCGCAAATACATTTATAGCTTCAATTTTGTTAAATTAATATCACATATGTAAAAAATTATTTAATAGTTTTTTAGAATGGATTTTGTCCACATAAGCATCTATATGAGTATTTTCATCACTTGCGATTTATTCCTCGAGATTCAGTATTTTTTTCGCTGGCGATTTATTCCACGAGATTCCCGCTCGCTGTGGTAGATGGAAAAGTAGCTCTCTCTCCTCATTTATCCGAATTTTAAACCAAAATGAACGATGATGGAAATGCCCACGACCATGCGTGTACGTACAAAAGTGTTCCCTAGTGTTTTTGGTGAAAAATTATTATGATATTTCCATATACATTAGATTGACCATATGTGTTATTTTTACACTATAAGAAATTGCCACATACAATAAATAAATCAGACTGTGAGATAGTTAGTAATTTTTATGTGATGTTAGATTGGTGGGTAAGGTTAACAATCAGAATAACCGTATGATCTTTAGGTCATTATGATGCAATAGCACAAGCTTTTCATAATAACGTAAACACTAATTTGTCTGCTCTAAAAGACTTTTAGGTCGACTAAACCATGTCTTGCTTTCGTATATATTCTCTTGTTTCAGTAATTTACTTATATATCGATTGTTTGAAAAAAATCTAGAAACAAATTGAAAAAAAATGTTATGTTTGTTATCTGGTTCGTAAGGTCCTTTATATATTGTATTATCCTTTTTTTTGTCTCAATGTTCTAGTATGGATCAGTGTTTATCGTGTAGTAATCTACATACTTGTCGGTGGTTCCTATGGCTAGTATTTTTTCCATGCTAGTTTCGTAATTTGACAATCTAGCAATATACCTTGAGAGCAGCATGTCGGTGGCAACGGGTATATCTATCGATTTCAGGGTCCTACTATTCGAATTGAACGCCTCGTATAATATTTATTCGAATTGAACGCCTCATATGTTATATTTTTATTTATTTTACATACTCGTTAATATTCATACAAACATATAAGTTAGTTTAATTTTAGAGCCTATTATATTTTTCTGCCACCATGTGGTTTTTTTTATATTACTATTTGGCACCATGTCCTATGTAAGTACCACCCGTATGAGATATATACATGCACATATGCTAAATATATGACCGGTCAGCTTCAGACTTTTTCTTTTCGCCGACTTAAGTTTGCAAAGTAATTTTTATACAGTTTAAAATCAATCCAGCTGATATGTCACTCAAATATTGTAATGGATCAAGGATTTAACATAAAATTTACGCGCTGCCCCACGGTAATTTTCATCAAAAGAATGTTACTTAAATATGTTTTAGCTAGTGCTTTAAACATGCTCGCTCTGAAAATATCTTAGATTTCTCTAAGATTAGATGTACCTAAATAGTAAATATTGTGTGGATACGTTTAAATTTAGACAAAGTTGTGACGTATTTTACATGACGCAAGGAGTACATGCTTCTCATTTTCGCACATATGTACATGGCTTTGAGCGGCCCAGCAGTTTGACTCGGTATTGTATTTGATTAAAGATTAAAAAATAGAACTTGCCTAAATATATACGTATACCATCAGAACACCATCTAGGCATCTTTTATCTAGCTTATGTAGGCTTCTTTTTTTGTAGCAGGCACAAACAGAGTCCTATGCATACACGTTTTGACTATGTGGTATGACCGTGTTAAATCAGCACGCTTTCTATATTTTTTTCTCGATTCCACGTAGGTGTCGAACATGACATATTGTGTATGCACAAAATATGCACTCCTAGATGTTTCGTAAAATATTTAATAAATCATAGATCTAACAGCTTAAATAATTCTAATGATGCGGATTAACATGGTGGCTCTATTAGACATCCGTATTTTGACATATTGTGTAGTTCACAAAATATGCACTCCTAGATGTTACGTAAAATATTTAAATCTTGACCATTAAATCATAGATCTAACAGCTTACATAATTCTAATGATGTGGATTAACATGGTGGCTCTATTAGACATCCGTATTTTGCTTTTAGTATATAATAGATATGGACTGCTTCCCGACACCATTTTTTCATTGAAAAACAAACCATAACGTTCTTGTACAAAGTAAAACACTAAAAGCAAAACTTAAAACAAAGTTTTGCTAAGAAGGGTGTGCCGTAGGCAAAACGACCCGAACACCAGGGAACCCGCTAAGCTAAAGAGTTTAAGAGCATGTTTGGTTTCTAGCTACAATTTGCCAAGTTAAAATTTGGCAGCTACAGTTTATTTGTCATATGTTTATTTTTTTTACCACACTTTATTGCATGTATAGTTTATTTGTCATAGACTCAACATTTTTATCAAGTTTTGCTAAAGTTTGGCTTCAGTATTTTAAGCCACAATTTTATAGCTAGCTACACTTTTGTCAATATTTTAAGCGATGATTAAGTCTATGACAAATGGATCATACATGCAATAAAATGTGACGAAAACCAAACACATGTTAAATAAACTATGGCTGCTAAATCTTGGCTTGACAAATTATGGCTAGGAACCAAACATGCCCTAAAGCAACAACATCCAACAAAAAGCAATTCTAGGGCACATAAGGTTTTCCAAACCGACTAAAACCAGCATCAAACTTTTCCAGGCAGCAAAAGCAGTACCCAGCCACCACATACACTGAATTATCATCGGGGTGATCTTGGAGATAAGCCACAGAAGCTCTTCCTACCATGTGGTGCCAGACTTGCTGAGGTCTTCCAGGAAGTGATCCAACCAAATGGCTACCAGGTCAGTCCGGCTCCAGCTCTAGTAGCATCTTGAATTTCCTTACAAGAAAGCTTTTGAACTAATCCACGAGAGCCCAGTCCTAATCCTTGAATGGGACCTTCCAATCCCTCAAATATCCCAGGGTTAGCTGCTAAACATGTTTCATATTAATACAAGCTTTCATGTTAAATACAATCAAGTTACTATTGTTCCAAATACTCCAAAGAACAGCAGCTGAGACAATATCAAGTTGCAACTATCTAGCATTACACAACGACTTGGAAGCTAATGTAAAGAAATTTGTGATCATCACATCAAAGATTTTAACACATCAGTCCAAAGCAGTCGAGATATAATTCAATCAAAGAACTAGTGTGTAACAATTCTATTTCTTTACGGTGGCTACACTCTAAAGGTTAGGTATACCCCCTTCTTCTCAAATTATCTCAGCTAAAGGACAATTTGAATTCTCGGGGCAATTTTCAGTTCCCAAACCGTAGGCAAATGTATTGGTTTTACCCCTCTAAAATTAATTATACCATATGGAGGAATAAACCCCATTAAATTCATAAGCCCAAATTATTTGATCCTCTTGGCCAGAGAAGCAAACAGAACCAGCTATTGCTAAAACCGCATACCACTGAATCATAATTAAGGTCCTCTGTAAAAGTTCTCCTAAAAGTACACCTAAGCTGAATGTCATCCCATAAATCAACAATGGTCTTTGTTCATTGATTAACTAGTATATGTCAAAATACTGGGTGGCCAAAAGCGTATTTCCAAACCAAATATCCACCTAGGAACGGATACAAAGCGGCACCCAATCCGCCCCACTAGGTAGTCAAAACTATCAGGTTAGTTATATTTTTCTTCTTTATCAAATCAGTCTGGTTTGAATTAAATTATGCTTTCGCGCTCGCAACGCTAGTTGATAGTGATAGAAAGGACAACACTTCCCCCTTCCTAATTTAGGATGCATATTCGTTTTAGTTATAGTTATGAAATTTGACTAACTACATATGAAAATATATTAACTTTCATAGTATTAAATGCATATAATATGAAACACATTTCTTGATGGTTCTATAGCATTGAGTTAGTGTTGTACTACCTCCGCTAGGGATTATAAGGCTGGTTCGCATACCTAGATCATTAGTTTGACAACCGTAATGCAAGGTATATATTACAAAATATATATTATTAGAAAGTTTAGACGCTCTACTTTCTAGTGATATAATTTTTTTGCTATACGATTCATGTTATGCTGGTTAAATTAACGATCTAGTGGGTACGCACCGGCCTTATAATCCCTAACGGAGGAAGTAGATGTTAATATTATTTCTTATACATTTGATCAAAGTGTACAAAGTTTAACTTTAACTAAAACTTGCATCATAGTACTCTCTTCTTCCTAAATTATGGTGAAACAAGCTGGATTACAGGGCGTATCCCGGTACCCGCTTAACCGGTCCAATTCTTGCCAACAAGTATAACAACAAGCACATCATGCGTTGCTTCACCATGACGCGAGCAATACGCCAAGACGGCACACGCTGAATGGACTCATGGGTAGTAGGGCATGTCACGCACGAACTTGACGGTACGCCACTTGCGCCTCGCGTGACCTTGCCTGCACAAAGAGAACAGTTGAGAATCACACCGGCAAAAACAGGGCACCACACGTTGAGAATCCGAACGTGCGTGACTCGGGCCACTCGGGATACTGACCTCCCGATGTTGTTGGGTGGGAAATGGATGCGATGATGTATCGCGTCCATTATGTACGCAACTAGGCCTCGGATCAGTGGTACAGTGGCATATGACCCGTAAAAGTTCGTACACACCAGAGAGGATGAGGGGTGTGAGTATGGGTATGGACGAGGAGCACGACAGAATTTTTCGGGGCATCTTAATCTCCAACGGACGACGAGCGACCGTTTGCGTTCAAATGCGTCTAGGCTGCTCCGGCGGGCAACGCATAGTAATTGGACCGTCCACAGTGACGCAAACCTGACCCAAATATGCATCTCGGATGCATCTCTGCGGACGCTGAGCAGACACGTAAAATGTCCCCTCGCGTCTTGCGAACGTTTCGTCGCCCCCCCCGGCAGTGACCCAGGCTCGATGCGTCTTCTCAGGCGCCAGTACTGGCGCCGAGGCGTCGCTTCAGCAGTCTACGGCCGGGTAATGGCGATGCCTCGCGTGACGTGCGGCCGTCGCCTACCTCTGCGCACGAAGTAATGGCGATGCCACGCGTGCCGCGACCGTCGCCTGCCTCCGGCGGCCTATTTAAACAGGGCGCGGGAATCTCATCTCCTCCCACACAAAACCCTAGCCGCCGCACAACCTCCACCGTAGCGCCGCCGCCGCACAACCTCCACCTTTGTCACCATGAGCAGCGTCGGCCGCGGCCAGGCTACCGCGCCTCCACCTCCGACTCCACCTCCCCCGGTCTCGAACTCCGACGAGGAGTTCGACGATGACGATAGCACCGATGACCTCTTCGACCCGGTCAGGAACGCGAAGTTCCTGGCTGATGCGGAGAAGGAAACAGAGGAGGAGCGGGCGGCCCACGCGGCGTTCGACGCCGAGATGGAATGCCACGAGGTGGCGGCCGCCGCAGAGGACGAATCCTCCGATATCTCTTGGTCCTCTGATGACCCTCATGCGCCTACCTCATAGGAGAACGTGGCAGAGCAGAGGGCCTTGGTCGACTCATTCGAGACGCTCAAGAAAGCCGAGGATGCCGCGAACTAGACGTTGTGGCGGTGCCTGCTAGAAGACGCGGCGGCATACCGAGCTCTAGCGGCTGCATGGCTAGCGGCGAAGAAGCAGACGAGGGAGGGACGCAACGACGGGGCCGGGCCATTGTGCAGCAAGTAGTGTAGGCTTGTACCAACTGTAGTTTGTATAGTTTGTAGTACCTGCTTTTTAAATATTATTGCAAAACAAAAAATGGGTCGCCCCGCTGGGAGCACACCCAGACACAAACGGACGCGCGGTCAAAATATGTCCGCGAGGCGGCGGAAACGAACGCGCGCCACCACTTTTAGGCGTCCGATATGCGTCGCCCCGTTGGAGATGTCCTTAGAGCATCTCTACCGACGCTCCGATAGTGGCTCCGATAGCTATTTGGGGGTCGGCGCGGTTTTTGTCTCACACTGGCGCACTCTAAAAAGCGTCGACGCGGTTTCGAGTCCAATAGAAGCGTCGGCAACCCCGTGCCGGCCCCTTTGCAAAGGGTGTGAATCGAGCGTGCCGGAACCCTCGTCCATGTAAGAACGCACCCGCGGGGCCCTCCTACCAGCCAGACGCGCCGCTTCCCACCCATCGCCACTGCCGCGTCCCCCGTGCTAGCCTTCCACCCCGCCTGTCCATAGCCGCCCACCATCGACACCGTCGCTAGTCCCTCGACCGGCCGTCGCTATTTCAGCTGGAATAGAGGCCGCCGCCACCTCCTCTCAAGTGCCCGCAAAGTGTTCGTCGGATTGCTGCAATGGACAACGACGACGAGATGTTGGTGCAGTTGTTCATGGAGGAGGAGAGCATTGCCGCTGTACGACGGCAGCAACAACTGATTTTGACGAGCTTCCTCCGCGTTAGCCAGCCATTCATGGCCGTGTATCGACGCGGCGGTTCAAGGCCAGTCAAGAGGAGGAACGTCGACCGACATCGTCAAGCCGGCGCCATGCTGCTTGAGTGCGACTACTTCGCCGGCGGTGCTACTCATTCGCCGAAGGAATTTCGAAGCCGGCTTAGGATGAACAAGGATCTGTTCATGAAGATTGCACCTAAGGGGGCTGGAAGGTTTTTAATGAGGCGACCTGCTGTTTGCTTAATAGAGTGGGTTTTAAATTTCAAAAAAAAAAGTCAGAATAAGGTTCTTGCTGCCCAATTCTCGCTCCGGTGGTGCGTGAGGGCGCGTGGAGCTGTGTATCATGCGGATCTCTTGAGATCCAATCGATTTTCATGTTCGTTGGTGTGGTTCCAAATTTTAGATTCTAAAATCTTACAGCTGGGCATGGGCAGCCCGGCCCGGACAGCCCGACCCGACCCGGCCCGAAAATCCCGGGCCAGGCCGGGCTTGCATGTCGGGCCGGGTTCGGGCCTAAATTTGGAGCCCGAAGGTCGGGCCGGGCCGGGTTCGGGCTTGAAGAAAATAGGATTTTAGCCTAGTTCGGGCCGGGCTTGTCAGGCCAGGCCGGGTTTTTGTCACTTCAGGCCGGGTTCGGGCCTGATTTGCAAGCCCGGATGTCGGGCCGGGCCGGGCTCGGGCCTGGGAAATTAGGTTCGGGCTTTTTCGGGCTTGGCCCGAAACCCGGCCCGGCCCGAAGAATGCCCAGGTGAAGTTCCAAGTCTAGCTCTTCCAATATATAGGTGTCATCTTTAGGGATGGTTGCTGCTCTGCTGTGATGGTACTTTGGAGTCTTAGCACGACAATTTTAATTTTGTCTATCTACAACAACAAGCTTTACTACAAATTCCTCAAAAAAATCTACTACGATAAACTGGTTTCAGTGATGGAGGGGCGAGAATGGGGACATGACTTCAGATCGTGCAAACGTCCGTAGTCTTCGCTAGATGGTCTAAGAACCTGTTTATGCCTTTTTATGACTTTTCATTGTACTACCGTGGATGTTTATCAATTGATCGGTGAACTCTTCGAAAAAAGTTGCCATGAAATCTACCGTGACGTAGTATTTGACAACATGTTTCCGTGTTACGAATCGCAAAGCACCAATACGTGAAAGCTGCGGGCCTGTGTCCAAGGACCACCGTCTCCGTCAGTCAGATAACACGAGAAGAAGATGTGCACTAAGAGGCACGGCAGATCCTAGCAATCATGTGTAAATTCAGCAGTTTTTCGTGAAAGGAACAGCAACACGGCCAAAAAAAATGATGGTCAGAACTCAGAAACCACACCAAATCTTTCGTGTGGGAACGTGTGATAAGACTGAAGTTTCCACACGAATATAGCCAACAGGTATGGCATTGCAGCTGATGGAAAGTGTCATGGAACAAACGGTGTTGTCTTTGGACTGTCCTGCTAGCAGAGAGAGCCAAAGTTGTCATGTAACATGAGAAGTATCCGACATCGCAATCTTCTGGTTTCTTGAATTTGTTCCGGTCAAGAAGAATATGCATTAAAACATCAGATGTAGTGCTTCCCAGGGACTATATCATATTATCATGCTTGTTGGCTTATTGTGACTGCTAATCTTTGGCCATGTGTTTGTCCATAGCGACAGTTCAGTCAAACAAGGTTGTCTGTATGCATACGCGTTGCAAAAGCTGCCAGCTGCGGTTTTATTTTGGAAAACGATGAGAGGTAGTCCCCCATTCCAAAATAACTGTTATGCTAAAGTATTTGATTTACTTTGACGGAGGACTCTAGGCATATAATAAACTAGCCTAAATGTGTAGTATCATAAGCCATCACGATGCCAAATGGGGCTTCACTCATGGAACAGGCTTTCACCCCGCTATATAAAGCCACAAACGGAGCTTCACTCACTTCTCACATCAGCCAATTCTCACTTTTCTCCTTTCAGCGTTGAGACCCAGGGGCGCCGATCTTCATCTCGTGGATCCATGTCGAGTGTAGACGTTTTGTTCCGTATCCAAGAGCACCATCCGGGTTAGAAAGATGCAAATATGCCTCCTGAAAGGCACCCCTGGAAATTAATCAAAGCGATAAAACCAGCACCACTAGCTAAAGATAGGGCAGGCGACGTGACGCCATGAAAGGAGCAGCTGAATAAAGATACGACTTGGGATCACAGAACTTATTCTCATCCTTGGGTTATCATCTCTTGCTTTGTGAACTTGATGTTGAGAGGCTTAGAGCATCTCTAACAGAGTCCGTATTTGTCCGAACCGAAAAAACGAAGTTCAATCTCCCGAAAAACGAATTGAGAGAGCATTTGGGCACGTCGCAGAACAGAAACTGTAAACCGAAACCGAACTCGTGAAAATCAAACGACGCGGGAAATCTATCGACGGGGATTGCAGTCGATTTCATCCGATCAACCTTAATTCGATCATAATTCACACTAAATAGTGACAAAATACAACCGCATTGGACCTAAATTACGTACTACATGCCTAATTAGATTAGAAATTAAATTTCCCGGCGACTATACTGTCCGGGCGGCGGAGGGTTTTTCGACGCCGTCGGTTGCTAGGCGACGACGAGGGCCGACAGCTCGATTGCCGCCGCCGCGCTGGAGGCGCCCCCGCAAAGCAGAGGCGGTCCGTCCGCATCGTCGTCGTCGCCGCTCGGGGGCAACGGCGGCAGCGGCGGGCTCCTCCGCTTCGCCAGCCGCAGCTGCTGCCGCCGCCGCCTCCGCAGCCGCCTCCGCGCGCGCTTGAAGGTGGCGCGCCATCAGCTCCGGCCACTTGCGGCCGGCCCGCTTCCATGCACCGTCGGAGCGCGCCCGCCTGCCGCGCTCCGTCTCCGCCCGTACGCCCGGGGGACGGCGACTTGCCCTTCCGGCGCCGGATCGGCCGCCGCCCCTACCCACGCGTGTTGCACGCGTCATTTCGGACGGCGGGGTGGTAGCCGTAGCAGCGTCCGAGCGCCCGGGATTGCTCGTCGGAGCGGCGGCGGGCTACGGCGGCGGGAGAGGAGCGGCGGGAGGGGAGTAGGGTTTCCGAACCGAACTCCCCTCCACGAACCCTTTTAAATAGGGGCCGTGCGGAGGATTTCTCGGGCCCCCGAACTTTCGATTCGGGCCAGCTCACTTTTTCGGGCGCTGATCTGCACCAGTTTCGGCCCGAACCCGTAAATCCGCCGGAAAAGTTCGGTTCCGGCGGGATTTACGGGCTCTGTTAGAGTTGCTCTTAGACAGTCAGACTTCCCAGTCCCTTTCTCCCTTGGGGCGACAGGAGCTTTGGCCCCTAGATGAGGCAGGAGCACTTGTCCCCTGCTGCTATTTCTATCAAGAGCTAACCTTACCTACCAATAACAATGCTCCTACCAGATTCTGCCACGAACCTGCTGCCAATATTATAAGCTTCACAGGGCAAGTAGGTGATAAACAAGAGGAGGAACTTCCTGCAACTGCGAACCACACGTGACGCCTTTTCCTTTCAGATGAGGTGTGCATATTTAACATAGCGAACATGGGCAAAACCATTTGGTCAGGTTGACTGCCTAATTGCATTATACAAATTCATAGTGACATGCTTGACTAAACTCTTTTCAGACTGGGTAATGGGGAAACTGTGTGAATTAGAAATGGGTGTTCACAACTGTGTTACGTGTCCTTTTTATGGCTTTTATGCAAACAAAGGGATGCAGCGCAAAGTTTTGCAGCTCCGGAAATAAGGTGCAAACAATGCAACTCAGATGTCAGGCATGAAGAATAGCATGTGTGAACATTTTTCTTTAGCCACAACAGAACACTTGGAGGATCCATTGACCGCAGAGAAATATAACAAACTGACAATAGCATTCACAGGTGTTAGCAGCATGGCTAGTAGTGGGCTAGTGGTACCGTTCCTGCCATAGATGGAGCAAGTAGATGATAAAGAAGCTGAGGAGCTATCTTGATATGGGCACGGAGGCCTATGTGGAGCCCAATTTCAGGACTCCACCAACCTAGGTGGTATGCCATCAAGGATTCAGGAGTGACACGCTAGGACGACCTACGCCATGTAATAATTAAGTCTAAGGTTGTGTCATTCATTCTATGTTAGGAAATAATGTAGCCAGGTCATGCTGTGGGCCATCTAGGGTTTTTAATAGAGTCTGTTTGACTTGGGCCTGTCCAAGTCGAACTAGGTTAGGCCCAATAAGGGGGCCGGCCGGCCACCTCTCCCTCTCATATAAGGAGATGGCACGGCTAGGGTTAGGGAGAGAACAAGTTTAGTCTAAAAGTTTAGGGTTTCCCTATCGCGTGTGTTCACGTGTATCATCCCTCCGGGGGTACGGCGCTGCCGTTATCTATTATATCCGCTGCGAAGGTTCTTGTGTTCATCAAGGATTATCTAGCTCTTGGTTTGAGGCGTATCGCTTGCTGGATCCGTTCCCTGTTCTCCAGGCTGCGTTCATCGCGTTGTTGGGAGGAATCTCTACCCCAGGTTCTCGCTGTGAAAGATCGGGCATCAACTAGGAGGATCCGCTGGGTTCCTCCTACATCATATCTGTAACTGCTGCCTCTCCAGTTCAGATCAGCCTTTTGCATATTTAAACAACAGAGTCATTTTTAACAGACAACATGACACTTTGGTGAAGATACTGAAATGTACACGCATTTGGCAGGTACAGGAATAGCTGACGGGGAATTCTTGTCTGTATGTACCGGTATCCAGTTAATATTAAGGTTAACTGCAGAATACATTGTATACAGTTCAGCCTTTCAGGCCAACTTACAGATGTCACACAAAATGTTGGGCAAGGTAGTCACAATGCAAGAGCAAGCAATGAGTTTTCAAGATTGAATAATGCAAATAATTGAAAATTATGTCAGGGTGCACATAACAGTTGCCCTTCACACGATTCATTTTTTGCATATTCAGAAAGAAGAGTGGAACAATGCCAACTGACATCAGGCATGAAGAGAAACACGAGTCAACAATGCTCAATACAAACCTAGACAGTTGCATAACACAGGCAAAAAAAAAACATACTCCTATTGGCGGTCATACATAGTTGTTGCAGCTCTTCTCATGATTGTGATGAAAATATGCCACATACAGATATCAGATGAAAATACAGTAATAGGGCAGCATATTAAGAGATGCTTATTTCCTAAAAGAGTATGATATGCTTTAAACAACTGTATGCTGTTCTGCATGCTTCATCCAAAATGTTTTATGTTTATATTTCACTGGTAACTTTGTTTGAAGAACAACTATACCACAGCCAATACTGCGTCACACTATCATCAGCTGTTGAGAAACTGCAGCATAATTTACTCTCCTTCATCATGTCGCAGTCTATATTTCCGACACAGGGTCCTCAAGGATTCACATAAGAATAAGATTTAACAAGCAAGATTGGCTCCACCACATACACGTTCAACAAAATTCTAAGAATGGGAATTACCAGCCATCAGTGCACTATCGTTTGATGTCATCAACCAGATAAAATCTCGATTCAGAATTTCAGACGGAGAGAGAATGGCCACATGTGCCCTCAGAGCCACACAGCCCACAGGATATGGACCATGGGTCCCAAAACAGCCAAAGGAGGAAATTCTTTTTCTAACCAACTATTGAAGTCACCACTTACAATTTTACAACATTGGAGTGCAGTATTCTCCTTTGTTGAGCTACAATTTTCTCCCAAAATAACATGTATATAATCAGGTTGTAATTTAAGTTGATACTGAAAACAACCACCTGACCATTCTTAAAGCGAGGTCTAACTGAGATGCGCGCTCCTACACATTGAGAAAAAGTTCAGTTCTATACCCTTTTTTTTACCTAAAAATAGGGATTAAAGAAAAATAAGTCACTTCAGTTCACACCTTGATATTCCGTTTTGGATCAACCAGAAATTCTTTTTCACTACAAGACACAAACCATGCAATTTATTCACCAATCAATTACATCCCAGCACTAAAATACAACGGCTCCGTGGCAACACTTGACCTTAACTTTATCAACAACTTAAAATGATCATGCGAAATGCTCACCAGGTAACTTTCCTCGAACAGTAAAGCCCATCGGTAAGAAATGGCAGTTGCTACACATAGCTTCTTCATGCATAGCATTTACCCAGGCAGTTCAAGCAGCGCTGTACTCTGAAAACATAAACACATCAAGTAAGGAACATCCTTTCTCAAAAAAAAAAAAAAAAAAAAAAAAGTAAGGAACATCCATGGCAAGACACGATTGCAGTATATCCAGCAGCACCCAGCAGCAACCAAGATCAGGAAATGTTTTGTACTAGAAGAAGAAGGCCAACCTGGTTCCGTCACAGGTAGGGCAGAGGCACGGGTTGATGAACACCGGGTCGAAGAGCGGAGACCACTCCACCGTGGAGCTGCCCCTGCAGAGCCTGCACGCGTAGGTTCCCTTCCCCTCGCATGAACCGCAAGGCGTCGCGAATTTCCGCTGGTAACGGCACAGATTAGTCAGAACAAGCTGCTTTGGGATTTGGATGGGTTGGGGCCTTGGGGGTTGTTACCTGGTTGGCATCAGAGAGGAAGCGGAGGGAGCGGACGGCGGCCGTGGACGCTGCGGAAAGGACGAGGAAGCCGCCGCCGACGTACGCGGCGACACGTCCCACGGCCTGGAGCTGCCGGCGGACGCGCGCGCCGCCGCCGGACTCCATGGGCGAGCCTAAGCCAGTCGAGTTTTCCCGGCCTCACGACGAGGAGCTTAGCCGCCTTTAGATTGAACTGGGCCTCCACAACACTAAGGGGCCTCTTTGGATTGGCGGAAATTCATAAGAATTTTGGAGGATTCTAACTTTTTAAGTCCTTCAAATTTTTCTTATGGAAGGCCTTTGGATAATTGGATCAAAGGATTTAGAGGCCACTAAATTCCTATGAAATCTATTGGTATGCCTTCCATCTTATTGGAATCCCAATATGAGGTCAAACCCCATTTTATTTTTTCTTTGAGAAGTCCAATGCACTACATTCTATCTTTTACTACTCCCTCCTCATTCGTGCAAAATTCCAGTGTTTTATGCACACCATCCAAAGGCACCTTTTAAGAAACTTGTGTGTTTTAAAATCCTGTAGAAATATACACTACATGGCACCTTAATCCATTGTTTTATTTAGTCCTAAAGTTCTGAAAACCAAAGCGGACCTAAGGTATAGGTATCTCATTTTCACCTTTTTTAGGTCTCTCCTTGTAGGTTTTTCTCTCCATTAGTACTTATGTTCTGCACCCAACTCTTTTTGGAGAAATAAAAATCAGGCAAGAAATAAGTGCTCTAGCTAAGAATCTCAAGCAAAGTTTGCATGATTCCTTCACATGTTATGAAGCAACGAAAATGACAAAACGCTATCTTTTCACAGATTGGATTCGGGGACACTATCTTCGGCTTTCATATTTATCCCCAAGCTACATGCCGGATTTGAACTTTGTACATCTTTTTTTTTGGACTCGGCAATACCTTCGATTGATGAAGTCGGAAAGATTCTGGACAGTTTATAAGGAAAACCGGCCGAAAACCATACAACACAACGCACCACGCCGGCCCCGAGGCCGCGCCCCCACACGAGCAAAATGCCCGTGCCAAAAAACTGCAAGAATACCCACAGCAGCATTTTCAAGTTTTCCTTTTACTTGTTTAGACTGCGTTTCAGGATTTCTGGTATTACAGGAATCAACCAGGTATAGAGAACCAACATTGATTACTAGCCCTGGTTAACCAGCTCTGGTGGGTGAGGCGACGCAGCCTGCTGGACTGATATCCGAGGCCGAACATTCCGCTCCTGAAACAAAGAAATTGGCATAGATTCAGTGCACTGGCATTGCTGTACTCCTACCACCGACAGGAAAGCGTGAACATAATAATGATCAGAGACGGTCAAAATTGAAGCTACCAAATAAGAAAATTTCTAAAGCTTCAGATCTATCAGAAACCAGAGTGGTTATATTATAGAAGAAGAGCAGGGAAGAGAAAAGCTTCATATGTTGGCTGGGTTTCAGGGTAGGTGACATGTTTGCTGTATGCATCGTTTCGATGCGGAGGCCAGGGCATGTTCCCCTATTCGAAAAGAAATAAAAAAAGGGGGTGGTGACATGTATATTACAGGAGCTGGCATGGAAAGGTTTACAAGAGTTTCGTGAGTAATGCCCAGAACATGAATCGCAATGACACAGAGACTAAAGTTGACATAACTGTTTTCAGGGTGAAGTTTTGACATGATTGATTAATTGATATGATTGCGTAAGGAGCACAACTTCTGATCCTATTCAATGGATGGTGACGTCTCTATTGGTAAAATGGAGTAGTAAGTGTAATGACGCATTTTGTTCATCCCAGAAATTAATATGTTCTGGGCCGCATAGGTAATATAGCACGTTTCCCAAATCATATGCATAGGGATTGTGTAAATCAAACAAGCTGGATGCATAGCAGATTGGTGCTACTTTTTGCAGTGGCATATAATCTTTTCTTGCTCGAAAATATTGCAACAAAAAAAGGCTATGTACCAAGTTAATTATGTGCATAGTCAAAGTTCACTTACTCCAATCTCAGTGACGAAAAAGCACAAAGAACATTTTACAGCAGGAGCCCCCAAAGGATACATCAACAATATCTCACATCGTCCACAGCGTACATTACCAACTTCATGGGCTGCAACAGAAATATAAGGTAAGGTACCGTTGGGAAGCATATGAAGATGTTATGTTTCAACACACTTTGGAGGATAAATATGAGAACATATAACCCCACGATTATATCATTAAGTGTGTCCATGTTCCAAAAGCTTTTAAATTGACATAAATTTGAGCTGGTAGCCATAAAAGCTAGTAGACAAATATAACGTAAGGTACCGTTGGGAAGCATATGAAGATGTTATGTTTCAACACACTTGGGAGGATAAAAATGAGAACATATAACCCCACGATTATATCATTAAGAGTGTCCATGTTCCAAAAGGTTTTAAATTGACATAAATTTGAGCTGATAGCCATAAAAACCTAGTAGAGTTGTAAGAAGTTCAGAATCCTCACATTTCTGTTAAGTGGGCCAGTGTTGATATAAATATAAATGACATCTCATAAAGTTTTAAACCATGATAGATGGACAGAAGAGTAAAGTTGCAACTTAAAAACTATTATACAGAAAAAAGGGACATGACATAATGTTCAGCGACCAGATAAGAATTGTGTGGTAAATACAGAATCGAGTGAAAACGGAACTTTTGGAGTTTTACCTCCCTAGAAGTCACATCAGAGGAACAAAATGAATAACAAGGAAACACGGAAAGTAGACAACTGTTGAACAAAGCAGAAATAGTATGTACCTTCCAATACAAGGTTTATTGTCCGACAGCCAGCACACTGTACATGAACAGCCCCTCTAGGATAAGCAATAAGTTCACGGCAGCTTCCACATACCATTTGACCCATTTCTGTACAAAGTTAATATATTGAACATTTGTTACCCAAAAAAAAATTGAACATTTGTTACAAAAAAAGTAACCAAAATCTACAACCATGTCACATTTCAAATACATATGAGTTAATAGACTTCATATTCATGTGTTATGCCACTGATATCTTAAATGTGGCCGCACTCATATCCAATAACTAGTCAAGGTCTGATAACACTGCCCGCATATTCCTAGGCCAGGTTTGATAACACTGCCCACGGATTCCAGGGTCGTCTATTGTCTTGTTCTAAACAGCCTAAAGAGAATTCTCATGGACAACATCAATATGTACATCGACCAGTGATCCTAAAGTCTTAGGAGCTTTATGCATGCATGCTGTCTCACCAGCTCTTCATCGTTCACCTTGTTCAGTCAGATGTATAGTTTGAGCGTGCAGTTAAGTTAATTAATTGCCTCCACAAACCATTGCTGGGTGAACATTTACATATAGCACAGTGCTAAAGCAATTAGCTAGCAAATAACATAGTTGGTGAACATTACAGTATTTATGCTAATTGTCTCCTATAGTCCGTTCAATTTGTATTTGCTAGCCCATGTACGTGCACAGTTCATGACTATGAGAAAGTAGAACGAAATAATTCCAGTGTGATGTGATGCCACAAAGCGCCTTCCAGGGAAATGATGCATAAGAAAACTCTAGAAAGTAAAATATTGCTTCTTGTTACAGTGTCCTAGATTCTTAGTACTTTGACGTGACACTTATAACGGTCCAGTTGTTAATACTATCGGCTACATAAGTCCTCCATCAGTACCATGCTAGATTCTGGTGAGAAATTAAGATCGCCATAAAACTGGCGAGGACATCCAATTGCCTGACAAACACCTGAACAAGCTACATTTCTGCACAAACAAGTACAGCAACTTTGTGTTGCATCTAAGATGGGCATGTGATCCCAACATTATTCATCAATAGACAGGAAACTGTGTCATGAACTCCATTGACGGCAAATAATTACTAGCACAAACAATAGTAACTTTGTAATATATATATGCAATGCAGCAAATAGATGGAACATTAGTAACCTTTGCTGATGAAAGGAGGCGGTGGTGGTGGCAGAAGTTCCAAGTCGCCCAATGAACAGGGTGCAGCCTGCATACTTGGTGAAGATTGCTGATGCTGTCGCTGGGGCGATGTCCCCTCTGCTCCATTCCCTGATAGCAGGAGCTCTGTAGTTGAACGGTCCATGTTTGTATCCATTGCCTGAAATGCAGGATGCGGCTGAGTTGTTTCTTCTGACTTCAAATCCATATAATTTGTGGCAGGTACATCTGGCTTGGTGTCCACAGCATGCGTCTTAAAAGAATTCACCTGTGGCTCTAGATGTGGCAACAACCCCTCAGAACCACTCTCCAACGGTGGTGACAGAATGAGTGATGTGCCCTCTTCAATTGCCCCCAGCAGAGGCACTAGATGATGCACTTGATCCAATGCCTCTATAACTGACTCAGTGGCAGCCATATCAGCCAAGACCTTAGGCGTCCGAATTTCAGGAAGAAGAGGAGGCAATGGCAAAAGCTGCAAGTTCTCATGCCCTGAAGTCACCATCTCGAGTGAACAAGCAGTACTCTTCTCCTTAAGAGTTGGCAGCTCGTGCAGTTGTTGTGGCAATGATCCCTCTGCTCCACTCTCCAATGATATCTCCATCTTCACATCCATTGCTTCCGGTGCAGGCGATGGCTGAGCAGCATCCTCTGACACTTGTTCAGCTTCACTGGTGGCTGGATCGTTGCAGGTGTATGCAGTCTGTGCCAAGAGTGGAGACGGTAGCAGTAGCTGTGGTGACTTAAAATTCTCAAACCCCGGAGGTGCCATATCTGGCGAACAGGGCACATCTTGCACAGTGGGAGAAGGGGGTCTAGGATGTTCCTCTTGCAGTGACCCCTCCATTCCACTCTCTAAGGGTGCCAGGAGGGGATGTACAGCATGCATGTCCACATCCATTTCCTCCAATGCAGGTCGTGGCCCAGCCTCTTCCTCCAGCTTCACGGCCAAAGGCTCCGCTGCAGCTGCTTCTTGCATGATATGTGTAGTCCCACAAAGAGGAGTGGATAGCGGTTGCCATGACGATCTAAGACTCTCAAACCTGGGAGGTGCCATCTTCGGTGAACAAGTTTCAGACTGCGTCACTGGAGTAGTTGATCTCAACAGTGGCTGTTTCAATAACCCCTCCCCCTTGCTCTCCAATGGTGGCAGCAAATTGCGTGCACCGTCTGTCTCCACATGTATTGCCTCCAATGCTGGCACTGACAAAACCGCTTCCTCAGTTTTTACTGTCTCTGCCTTGGTGGAAATCAAATGGAACGAGGTATATGTGGTCTCATTGGGTGGCGGCAGCCTTGACAAACTCTCAGACCCAGGAGGTGGCATATCTGGTGAGCAGAGCTCAGCTTGTGTGATGGGAGAAAGTGGTCTCAGCAGTGGCTGTTGCAAAGACCCAAATGATGGCCGAGGAAGGCCAGGTGCAGTGTTTATCCTTGCATCCATAGCTTCCAATACAGTCAGTGAATTCGACGCTTCCTCCGGCATGGATGCATTTGGGAATGAGTGTGTAGTTTTGACTGACAGGTTGGGAGAGGGTAGTGGCGGCCATGAAGATTCGAATTTCTCAAACGCCTGAGGTGCCATCTCCGGCGACCAGGGTCCAGCCTCTGTTGGGGAAGAAAGCGGTATAGGCATTGGGAGTTCAAATGACTCCTCAGCCTCACTCTTACATGCTGACGACGCACAAGGCTCAGCCGAAGTCACTGCCATTGCATCGGCCTCGGCTGTGTCAGGCGAGGCGTGTGCAATGTTAGCCGGGGCGGGACGGCGAGGAGAAGGCGGCTGTGCGGGCTCTGAATTTTCACACCCCGGAAGCACGGTAGGACAAGGTGGTCGCGGGTGCTGTTGCGGCAAGAACCCCTCTTGTCCACTCTTCAGTGGTGGCTTAGGCGGCGTCGGCGCGGTAGGCCGATTTGAATCCATCGATTCGAGCGCAGCAGGTAGCCAAGCTGCATCCTTGGACACCATTGCTGCCGAATCAGCGGGGGCCGCATCCGACAGGGCGCCTGGGGGACTAGATGGGGTCGACGGCGGTGGAGTACCGGCCGCGGCCGAGGGCGCCAATATTTGGGGCGACGGGGATGGCGACGCCCCCGTGGTCGCTGCCTCGGGGCAAGCCTCGAACTTTGGCGGCGGCAAAGGCGAGGTGGGCCCCACTGGTTCCGTGGCTTCGAGCGCAGGTGGCGCGGAGAGCGAAGACGGCCGGGCCTCCTGCCGCGCTGTTCCGTCCTTCGGCTCCGGCTTCGGCACCGGCGCCGGTGATTCGTAAGCTTCCGGGGACGCCGCGGTGGCAGTGGCATTTCCTGGATGCGGCGGCGGGGTCGGCTTGGTGTGATCTGATTGGGCTGGCTCCGGCGGATCGGGGTCAGTGGGTTGGGGGTTTTCTTGGGGACGACGTGCGGAAGGGAATGGTGGCGGTGAACCCATTGGCTTGTTCTCCGGTGAGCTAGCCATGGGGCTCGGCGCCGTCAAGACGACGGGGAGGAGAAACACTGAGCCTAGTAGTAGTCGCGACAAGAATGTGCTCCAGTGCTTCTGGGGTTTAGCATACTCGAACTCAAATCCTGTTCGCCCATCTTGCTTGCTTTTTTTTTAAAAAAACATTTTTTAAAACATAAGAGCATCCCAGCCGTTGGGGCTCCCGGAGCGAAATCCGGCGCTAAATTAGCGCCGGATTGGATGAAACTTTGCCCGGAGAGCGCCGAAGTTCCAGCCGTCTTCCTGCCTGAAACATCCGGGGTTCATCGTTTTTTAGAGAAAAACATCCTTGGATGATAAATGTCATGCATAATCGGCGAATTTGGCCAGTTTTGCCAACATTTGGCTTATTTATATAAATAAACGTTACAGTTTAACAAAACGAGACAAGTTTTCAAACAAATCAAATGGAAACTAGTTGGTGTTGCCTCGAAGCGTCCATAAGTGCTCCACCAGATCATCCTGCAGCTGTTGATGCATTGTGGAGTCTCGAATCTCCTGACGCATAGCGATGAACGCATCCCATGATGCCGGCACCTGGTGGTTAGGCTGTGCAAGAGGACCCTCTCTGTCATATGGTGCAGCTTGTTCGCTCAGAGGGACCGGATGCTTCCGCTCATCCTCGATAATCATGTTGTGTAAGCACACACGACAGTTCATCACCTTCCACATCTGATCTTTCGACCAAGTCAAAGCGGGGAACCGGACTACATCAAATCTCTGCTGGAGGACACCAAATGCACGCTCTACATCCTTTCGGCAAGCTTCTTGTTCCTCGGCAAACTGCTGCTCCTTCGGAAGGCCGGGGTTTGAGATAGTCTTCACAAATGTTGCCCACTTTGGATAGATACCGTCTGCAAGATAGTATCCCTTGCTGTAGTGCCGGCCATTGATCACAAAGTTAACCGGGGGAGCATGATCCTCAACAAGCTTGGAGAAGACCAGCGAGCACTGCAATACGTTGATGTCGTTGTTGGATCCCGGCATACCAAAGAAGGAGTGCCAAAGCCACTGCCTCAAGTATCACAGTGCAACCTTTTTTGTGACCCTTGTACATTCCCTGCCAGGCAAACGAACAGTTCTTCCATTTCCAATGCATGCAGTCAATGCTTCCAAGCATCCCTGAAAATCCTCGAGCTTCATTGACAGCGAGGATCTTAGCAGTGTCTTCGACAGTCGGTGATCTCAAGTAGAAGTCCCCGAACACTTCTATCACCGCCCTGAAGAACCGGTAGAAACAATCAAGGGCGGTGGACTCAGCCATCCGAAGATAGTCATCTGCAGAATCACTAGGAGCTCCATATGCCAGCATCCGCATAGCCACCGTGCACTTTTGAAGGGCGGAAAACCCTGCCATGCCGGTGCAATCTAACTTGCATCTGAAATAGACTCTCGAAGGGCATACACAATTTTCAGGAAGAGCTTCCGGCTCATCCTGAAACGACGCCTGGAAATAGCCTCACCGTGCAATGGACCGTCTGCGAAGTAGTCGGCGTAGAGCATGCAATACCCCTCCATTCGCTGCCTCGGCTTGCACTTCCGGCGACCTGGTGCCGACCCACCACGGCGACCAATGATAGACTCGGCGTACAAGCCGGACAGGCAAGCGAGGATGAGCAGGTGCTCCTCGTCTTGGGCGGCGGCAGCCGTTTCTTCTTCATGAAGCTCGGCGAACATCTGCTCCTGCTCCTCGTCGGAATCCATGCCCGGCCAAGCAGTTGGACGAACACCTGTCGGGCGTGTCGACGATGAGCGACGCGAGGGAGCTGCCCGGCGGCGGAAAATAGGCAGAGGGTGGAGGAACGGCGGAATATAGACTGATGGGTGGAGGAACGGCGGAGTTGGGGCAACCCGCCGGCGGATTGCCGAGGGGTGGTGCCGGCGGCGAGAGAGGAAAGGGAGGGGATGAGGGATTTGCGTCGACAAAGTGGTGGGGTTCGTCTGTTCTCTCGCCGACACTACAAGAAATATGGTGACTTGCGACCCTCCATATTGGTCGTTGAAAGGTCATTGTGCATCATCTATGACCACGTCATGACCAATAAATGTTGGTCGCCAGTTGAGCGTCACTGACGGATCACAGCGACCTTATTTTTAATTAGTCATAGACGATTATGACCAACATTGATGGTCGTAGGTTCCATGACCAAAATTTTGGTCACGGGCAATCTCATATGTCCACGTCAGATCCGACATGTCAAATCCTATGTGGCAGATCTACGACCAAACCAAATGGTCGTCCATATGGGCCATGCTCATTAATTCCAGCGCATTTATCATGTTTTAATGAAATTTGTTCAGTTTATTGGGCCAAGCCCAAACGTTTGGTCTTTTTATTTTTGTTTTTGGGCCATGGCTATTCTGTCTCAACAGTTCTTTTCCAACAATTGATCTCAGTTGTCAGCGGGTCTTTCTCATCAGGTTTGTTCAGGTTCGATCTCAGATTTCAATTTCCATGTTTTGCGAGTAAATAAATAACCAATATTCAATCAGATTATTAATCATAAGTACTTTAAATAACAGCGAGCATCAGTCTATTACATCATATATCACACACAGGATAACCAACTCTAAAAATACAGTAACTAATACTTTTTGCTGAGTAGGGCTTCACGTGTCTTCAAACTTCTTTCAGCGTGGAGCTCTTGTAAAACCTTTGCATACTGTCAATAAACAAAATGGATGTGACGTGAAATGATGCACCTGCATTACAATTACAAAGAAAAATAATATATTATGTTTATCGAAAGTTCCAGCAGAAATAAAAAACAGAGTAAAACCGTATGATGCACAACGAAGATTAAGCACAGATCATTAAAATATATATCAACAGGTTAGAAAGACAGAAATGAAGATTACATATAATTTATACACAGAATTTTACACCCATCAAACTCTTTTTATTCGTAATGTTCAAATGAATGTTCGAGATTACACATAAGCATCCAGTGTCTCTAGTAGTTGGCATTCCAATGAAGATTTCCGTATTGCAATGCTGAGTGTGCATTATGTAGCTACTTATGCATACGTAATTAAGTTTGTACATATTAAATCTGCATCCTAGTTGGTTATGCGTGCTAGATGAGAAAGATAAAAAAAAAAGTCCGAGACACCGTATGGAGAAGGATGCAGTAGCAATATAACTCAGTTATGCAGGTGACAGAATGATCTAGCTTTTCTCTGCATTTACTAGTGAGTCAAGAGTGCAGACAGAACTTGGGCCAACGAGGAGAAATTGGGTTTAAGAAACATACCCTTGGAGAACACCGGTGACTGTCCGGTCGGCAGCTCCGAGCACCTAGCAAAAAAAATGAAAACAATGCGGTTAACGGCAATGTTTGCGATGAAAGGTGTATTTCCAACACAACATATTGAGAGAGATGACTTTAACGGTTTAACCGTTTAGTGCCGGTAAGATATTGTCTTTTGGCACGTAATACCGTACATGTGAATTGTCTATAGTGCCATTCGGATGACACAAATTTAAGTCAATCCAAGCTAATCGAAATGCGACGGACATGACTGACAATAGTGGTTACATGGTAGCAGCATTTGTATCACAAGCTGATGCATGTCCAAACACTAGCACACTTCAAAAGAGGCATTGCAACCACGGATAGAATATGCAAGTGCCAAGCCAGGCTAGATCATCAACTGGCTTACAGTTCCACAAACTACTAATGAAACAAGAATGCTATAATCGAAGTAGAACACTCGCTACCGATCCCGAGCATCACCACATCTAAACATACTAATATATCTAGAGGGAACTAATTGGAATCCCACAAGCGCGGGCACATCAACAAGGAGGGTATAGGATAAATAGATAACAGTATTTATACCTTGGACGTGCGGGTGAGGCAACCTTTACTCACCAACGGAGATGTCGAGGACAAGCTTCTGCACCTTGACCTCCCGCATGGAGGTCGCCGGCTTCTTCTCCGTCAACCTGCGAGCACTAAGCACTATTGGTGACAATGTACAAGCAAATGGTTTATGCACTAATACATGTTACTGCATATCGCGCTGGTGTAAACCGAGTGCCCAACTCAATAATTTCAATTTACCTTTTTTTTCCAAATGATGGGTCAACTAGTCGTGGGTCCCACCTGCATTCCAGTTTGTGGATCTGGATCCAAGATGTCAGTTTCATAATCTTCAGATTTCAATTCGCAGTAAATAAATTACTAACATTTAGAACAAAACAGACAGAAGATAGAAGTTTTAACTTTAAATAACAGCTAGAATTAGTCTGTTACATCATATAATACATATTCAATGGCAATCACAGTATAACTAGCTCTACAAGAGTAATAACTTGATTTTGCTAAGTACGGATTCACGTCACTTCAATTCCTTTCAGCCTAGCTCCTTCGATTGGGATCAAGTGATGCATGCACAGATATGGTCAAGAAATCTAGGCCAACTAAGGAAAAATAATAATGTAGCTCACATACTCAATGAATACTAGAGCTATCATTCATGAACCACAAACCACACGAAGTCTAAATCTGTAGTATGTTCACTTAAGTAGAACCAGCAGGGTTCATGTCTCACACAAAAAAAATTCTTGCCAATATATAAAGATGTAGTACATATTTACCACAAAAAAGCACAACATATGTTTAAATGATTTAATCTAGACTTACACTTCTCTGCAGACCATGCTACACACAAGGTACGATAAGCAGCAGCTGAATATTTGAACTTAATGTTGTTACCAAAATAGTATAAAATCAGGCGGTTAATTCCTCATAACTCTACAGATAGATATCATGAACGCATATTAATAGTTATATTTACATGCTTAAGATGGATCCCATGCATACAAAAAAGCAGCAGTTTGTTCCATCTTCAAGTACAGAGTAGATAAAATGGGGACTTCTGCATACCTGACTACGAGATCATGTTTATGCGCTCAACCAGCATGAGGACCTGCCAATGGCAAATCAGGCTGAACTTACATAAATCCAGATATAGTGGGTTCAAATGTATAGGATTAATACAACCATGACATGAACCTCACAAACACACTATGAATTAAAGTTGCTAAACAGATAATTATCTGTGCGCTGCAAGCCTGGCATCAGTCCAGCAAGAAGGGCACACTACCATTTCTAGTCAATTCGATCTATGCAAGTGCTAGATAACATATGGATACTAAAATAATAATTCAGTAACAGTATTTATGCAAATTCTCAATACTATAGCTATTGATCTGCGGAGAATCTATAAAGTCCAGCTTACCAGCTATAGAGTTCGTTCAAATTGAGCACAAGGATGGAGAAACAGACGTAGCTGCCAAGAAGCTGAGAACATCGGTAGAGTCCAGGAAGATGCATAAACCTGGATTGGCATCACAGATAATAAATTATTAGCAACCTCAGGTACAAAATTAATCGAGCAGTTCACCTAAAATCTCCCTTCAATTGCAGCAAGACGTGCAACATGCACTTTTTTTTTCTTTCCCGAATTCTTAGCTAGCTATTGGATTGTTTGAAAAAAAATCCTTGTAGCCCTGAATTACCCTGAACGGCACACTAGTTAAGACGTGATTTTGATTGATCCGTTTTAATTTGGCCCGCCCAAGTATTTGTTTGAAGTTTCGGCACTGAAAACCGTACAACAAAATCGAGCAAATAGGCCTTAGGAACAATATAAGAAGATAGCATACGGATCACAATCACAACCTACACAAAAGTTGCACCGATGCATTCAGGGGATGGAGGAAAGGAGAGAGGGACTAACCATGGAAGAGGTAATTGCAGTCATATCTCATGGACGTTCTTGGAGATGATCTATTCCACGTGATCGTACCCAGCCAGCACAAACAGATCTACACCTATCCTGCACAAATCGAGCACAAACATACCAGATCAACATATATCAGATCAACTCCACAACGAATGACGCAAAGGTCGGATGGGAGCAGACGGAAAATTGACTGAATCCTTCTCGGCGAGGTAGCTGAAGATGTGGCCCTCGCAGTTGTAGAAGAACTCCTCGTCGGCACAGCCTCTCCATCTTCGAGCCAGGAGCTCAGGAAGCCATCGTCGAGGCGGGAGATGCGATGCCGTTGGTGCAGGGCGGCAGGGTTAGGTACCTTGAGCAGGTAGGAGTGCCGGACGCTGGCGAGGGTCATCGTGCGTGCGCCCTGGGGAAGACATGGACGGCGAGGATGAGCTGGCTCCACGCCTTGCCGACGACGGAGTAGTTGCGCCGGTGTAGAGGACCTGGAGGAAGCGGGCGAGGCGGAGGCCGTCAAGGGGCACGACTCCAGAGCACATACAAAGATAGGGGAGAGGCGGAGCCGCGGAGGCCGGCGAGGTGATTGGCGGCTGGGTAGGGTTTGGTGGTGGAGAGGGTCGGGACTCAGGAGTGGGAGAGCAAGATCTGGATTGATATGGCTACTAGGTTTTTTTTTGAGACTCTGATATGGCTACTAGGTGGGGCCCTAGGCATTATTGGGTTGCAGACACGTGAATTGGGGGAAGAAAGAGGCGCGTGGTTTGGGCGGGCTGCCAAAAATTTCGCTAAGGAGTGGAGGCAAAAGAAGCGTGAGGCTCGTAGGATTGGGCGGAGCAAAAAAAGCTAGGTAAGAAAAGGACCCACGTGCCAGGTAGGTTACACGTGTCATTGGCTATATGTAGTTGGATCACACCGTGCACATGCTCAATGTGTGAGTCCCATTTGTCGGTTATAAATTTGAACCTAGTTCTATCTAAACACGTAAGCATAATTGACACATTGATATGACACATAGGCGAAATCGCTGAGTTAGCCAACTAGTCATTTTAAGAAATGAGGGAGCCACACTATATCAGTGTAGTCAATTGACTACACAAGTTTTAGATACATAGGCAAGAAATTGTGCAAAACAATATAAAAAAATAATATAAATACATATATTTAACTACACAACTTTGACATGTCTACACAAGATTAATATCCTGATTCCGCCTCCAATTTTAAGATATCATGAGTTAACAGTCATGACCATTTAAATTGGTCGTGATCGTCTAAGATAAGTCTGTATACCGTATCATCTTCTCTATGACCATTTTGTAGAAGGAAATTATGACCTTTCTAAGAAAAATGGTCGTTGCGATTTAGCATTTTGACCCTCCCAAACGCCTTAAGACCATTTCGTGTCCACTGGTCATAAATATATGACCATTTCTTCTACGGTCACTATGAGAAGGTCACTAGTTAACACATTTCTTGTAGTGCGACAGAGCGGGCCCGTCCCTGCTTTTCTCTCGTCCGGAGTCCCCGAGCACTCCCTTGGGGGCCGGGGATGGCCTGGGCTCTCCGTACGGATGAAAGGCCTACTCCAGACGAAAACGAGGAACCGGGGGCGACTGGGCCGGTTTCGTCCATCCGGATGAAAAAAGAGCGTCCTGGGGGCCTCGTCGGGGAGACGGCTGGAGATGCTCTAAGGCCCTTGGCCCGGCTTTATATATAAAGCCCTCATGGTAACCATAGAAGTAGCGATACAACTCACCCCACACAGGATTGATACCTCCAGAGTTCTGATACCACAATACAAACAAGACAAGTCTGATGCCCGAAGAAAACACATAAACCTAGCAGGGAGACTAGAGAACATAGGACGGGCAGGAGAGGTAGAGTCTACGCTCCATCCTGGTAGGCGATGGTGTCAGTGTCCTCCGGCCCACATCCGTGCATGTAGCCTCCTAACCTCGTCCAGCGCCACGTCCAGCAGTGGTCGGTCCCTCGGTCTGACCAGAACCCTCCAACTCTGCATGTAGATAGACATTTTGAAGATAGCGTCAGCCGGGCTGGAGATGAGAGAGCCTGATACGTCTCAAACGTATCTATAGTTTCTTATGTTCCATGCTAGTTTTAAGACAATACCTACATGTTTTATTCATAATTTATATCATTTTGATGCATTTTCCGGTACTAACTGTTGACTGCCAAAACCCACCGGCGGGCAGCGGCCTTGTCAACACCGTAGAGCCGGGAAGAGCCTAGAGCTGCGGCTGGGCCGAGACCCTCCGAGCGACGGCCCGCAATGCTCTCCTCGGTCACACGCGGCGATGCGAAGTGCAAGGGCGTGCCACCCGACCTATACCCGGTCGTGAAGGTGATGGGGATGCCTCGCTTAGTTTCCTGCAGGGCATACATGTAAACGTTAAATACGAGCCTCGATCGGCTCTCAAAGTTATCTCGTGGATCGGCTCAAAGAGCCGATCCACCCATGATTCGTACGGGTGCACGAATACTTGGTGGTCCTGCTTGATCAAGATAAAGCTAATTAGATCTACGATGATTTAGGGTTTTCACCGCATAATCGGATCATCCTACTCCGAGTTGGGCCTCGCGGCCACGCACGGTGCTCGTAAGTCCGATCCTAAACAAGGCCTAAAAACCAACATGAAGTTGATCCTCGGAACATCCTGTTTAGGACTTGCGAACGCCACCCTACGTGCCACCGGATCCTCCCCCTTTGTAAGGCCTAACTATTGCAGATATTAAACTAATCCTTGTAGAACAAGGAGCAATCGTAACGGATCGGATCTACTAAATAATGATCAAGCGGGTGCCGCCCCACACCCGAGATAGGTGTGAGGGCGGCTAGATATGCAAGGGTTGCACTACGTAAGCATGCTTAAACGAAGAACAATGCTAACCCTAACACATCTAATGATAACTACGTTGCTCGCCATCAAAAGCGCTTCAAGTACGAGCAACGCGTGAACAACGTGGGCTGGTGCCGCCTAGATCGCAAGATGCGATCTAGGCAGCATGTCGCTTACCTGATAGAAACCCTCGAGACGAAGGAGTTGGCGATGCGCCGAGATTGGTTTGTTTGGGGTTGAACGTGAGTTGTTGTTTATTCCATAAGCCCTAGGTACATATTTATAGTCCAGCAGACTTTCTAATGTGGGCGTGCACTAACCGTGCACGAGTAAGATTCTACTTTCTAAACTAAGATGCAATCTAATATTTTACGTATACAAGGGCAATGAAGCCCAACTTAGCATAACAGGCCGATTCACATAATTCTCCATGTATACTTCCTTTAAGCCCATCTTGATTGCGGCCCACCTCCGACTCGGTTAAATTCTCGGTGATAACACATGCCCCCTCGGTTTTGGAATTGGTAATTCCAAAATCACTCTGCTTTCCTTCGTCGGGTCATGTCGTGGCAGAACCGTCGCAGTATCCCTCATGATGATGCCTTGCCTTCTCAACTTCTCCGCGTGACCTGGCAGTTTTTTTTTTTCTTTTTTTAGGCACCACTTCCTCGGAAACTGCTGTGGCATTGAATTTCCACTATATCCTCCTTCGATTTAACCGCTCCGAACAGCTTCTCCTCCGTATCTCCTTCGCATTAGCACTCCAAAAGCCCTCCCAGCCCACCATGTCTTCTTCCTCCTCTCGCCCCATCGGATCTTGCCAGCCAATCCTCCACGTCCCGTGAGCCGACGCCGGAGTACAACGCGGCGGCGGTCCACGCGGCCAACACCCGCCGCGCCATTGCGGCCGGGGAGGAGTCGACCACGACTTCTCCATCCGGTCCGAGGACGACCAGCCCTCGACGGACGGGGAGAGCGACCTCCGCTTCCTCGCCGTTGGGGAAACGGAGGAGGAGAGTGACGACGACAGCCTTCTCCTCGCGACTTCACCTCTTCCGGGGAGGAGGAGGAGCAGGAAGAGGAGGAGGAGGACGACGAGAGCTCCTCCGACGAGCCGCCGGCCAAGCGGTTCTCGCCCTTGGCCGGCAATCTTAGCGACTTCGACAGACGACGAGGACGACGCTGACGAAGAAGATGAAGACAACGAGGGCCCGGTCGGCGGCCATTGGAGCGACGACGAGCCCGCCGGGAGCAGCGCCGATAGTGGCGACGACGGCGACGACGAGGGCAGTGATGGCCCATAGATAGGACCTCTAGAATAGGGCCAGTAGTAGCAGATGGGGCAATGGATCCCCTAGTATTTCCCTTTTGAGAGCAATTAGCTCTTTATGTAAGAAATCTCATCTTAATCAATGAAGAACTTTTCCCCAATTTTGATTTTGCCGATTCCTTCCGAGTTTAATTGAGCCGATTCTCTCTTCTACCGACCTTGCCGATTCGTCCCCTTTGCCAATGCGTAATGAGCCGATCGCACCGCATCGGTCCTTTGAAATTCACCCTTCTCTTCTTCAGCTCGATGATTTTCTAAATCTGGTGGAAAATGCAGGATCTTCAGGAAAACCTTCGAACTTTTCCAACCAAACCCAATAATCCTTTTCAGCACCCATCATTGTGAAGAAGGTTGCAATGAAGGATCAGCCGATGGTATCCCCATCGGTTCTTTAAACAGAGTATCCACTAGGCCTGCTGCCCCCGAGCCTTACTCGAGCCTCGTCGCCCCCGAGCCTCACTCGAGGCGAGAATGTCGTAGAGAATGCGCCACAGCCGATCCTCTTTCTTCCTCCGACAGCTCGATAATCTTCCGTTTCAGCTGAACTAGCCCCAAAGATTGGAAATCCTTGACAAAAAGGTTCAGGAACCCGGATCGGCTCGAAGCAACTGGAGAAGTTTCCATTGTTTTACTCCCTCGAGGCAACGAAGGCACCACCGTTGGTCCGGATTTGGTGGAGACTCGATAAACATTGCATAATTCCACTAAAGTCGATGGCTGCGCATCGGCTGCTGGCTGCGCATCGGCTGCCTCTCAATTCTAAAGTCGATGCCCTCGCATCGGCTGTAAAAACTTTTGTTTTTTTTTATTTGGCCGATTTTTCTTAATCGGCCCCCAATGTTTCATTGCACGTATGTTCTCACATGTTTTATCTGCACATGTTCATCTGATTATATGCCCCCGAGCCGATACCCGCTGGATGACCGCAGATATCGGCTTGTATGGATAGCCGTGGCACCGCACTTGTACGTCGGCTTCCGCAAAATCCACGCCGACTCTCGTCCGCCGACGTGGCCACCGCTCGCGAGATCGGTGCCGAACGCAAGCGTAACATGTGGTGAAGGTAATTTTGGCCGATTGCCGGAATCGGCCTCCATATCCATTGGAGAGCCGATCGAAGGTCCCGTAATGTCCCTTCATAAACTTTTTGGGGCCGATCACAAGGATCAGCCTCGCCCGGTTTGCTCATTGGTTTAATCTTGTTACTTGGTCGAGCTGGATAAAACCAACCCAACCTCTCGACTTGATGCGCTTGCCGTCGTCCACCTTGAGTGCACCGTAGAGTCGTGGAGCACTAAGCTCGTCTGGCAAGACGAGTACCATGTTTGTGCCAGCCGATGTCTCATCATCGGCTTTCCTCTGTTTGGGGCGCCACTCCATTTTCCGTGGACGACCCTCTTCATCCAGGGTTCGCTGAACCTTTGCAGCCGCATCGGGTCGTGCCTTCCTTAGCGTATGCGTGTATAACCTCTCGGCTTCCTCCAGCCGCGCAATCGCCGAACCCCGCGCTTTTGGGAACGGCTGAGTCCGTCGAGGCACCACCTTGGCCGGTGGTACCTGTCTTCTTCTACTTCTCCCTCGTCTTCCGAATCCTCAAGATCTGCCCAACGAGGTGACTCAGCGCGTTTGCTTTGTGGCGTGAGAGGCCCTAGGCGCTCGAACACGTGACACGTTGGCTGCCTCCTTCTTCTTCTTGTTGCATTCGGGCAATTGCCGATTGTGGGCAATCGGCTCATTCCTCGAATCCCAGCAGTGTCCGAAGAAGGGACAGTCCCAGTGCCTGGCGTTGTCGTCTTGCTCCCTTGATTCTTCTGTGGCACAGCGCTCGTGCTCCTCCTCATCGCGATTCCGCCGACGATGTCTTCTCGGCTTCTCTAGCCGTACGATCTCCTTCATCATCATAATTGGACCGTCGGCGTTGGTCATACCGACTCACATATTTGTTGAGGAGGTGATCGTAGAGAGGCCGTTGATATCTTATATTCTTCACCTCTCCCTCCGTGACGTAGCGCTTGCCATCATGACGGAGCCGATCGCGTGGAGCGGCCTCCTCCGTATCCTTGCTATGAGAGCAGCTCGCCCTCATCTCCATCTCTGCCGCAGTGGTTCCCGTGTCCTACCATGTTGATGCTGAACGAGGGACCTGGCCGGCAACCCTCGGGGTAGGTGACTTCCACCATGTTAACGGCGGGGAAGGGTTGGGTGTCGACCTTCATGGCGTACTCGGTTGAAAATTAGACGCCCCTTCTCTATCGCCGCTTGGATGTGCCGACGCCACACCCCGCAGTCGTTGGTGGCATGGGAGAGCGAGTTGTGGAATTTGCAAGACGGCTTTCCGTTCAGCTCTTTCGCCGTGGGGAACTTGAGACCTTCAGGAATCGTCAATCTGTTTCTCCTTGAGCAGGAGGTCGAAGATTTGTTCAGTCTTGGTCACGTCAAAATCAAATCCCCGGGCGGCCCCGGTGGCTTTACCCATTTGCGAGACACGGGGTTCCTCCCCGAGTCCACTCAGCCCACCGCTACTTCTTGGTCTCCCGCGAGCACTTCATCTTCCTCTCGTATCGACCATGACTACCGCACGCTTGAACTTGTCTTGGTACAGTCCGGGTGGCGCCGTTCATATGCCGATAGTTTCGAACCATGTGCGCCGCCGAGGGATAATCCGCTTGGGAGGCCATGTCCTTGAGCTGTGTTGCAAGGC
>NC_061513.1:169128792-169161126 GCF_022539505.1 Lolium rigidum | reverse complement strand
ACCTAGCTTGCATTAGGCTCACCTTTATATTCCGCAAAGCCTAATATTGCAAAGAAAGAATTAAAATCTGTAGAAACCTATTCACCCCCCCTCTAGGTTTACCATCTCTATACTTTCAGTAGCCTTCTCAGGTGCCCCATCGAGGTTGACCGTGTCTGACTCCTGGGTTTCAGCATCCTCAGGTGCAGGATTTACTGCAGCCGAGCCTAGGGTCTCACTGGATCCCATGGTGTACTTTCCGGTGGCGAGGCCGAAGGAGAAGATGGTATGCATCTCGTCGTAGTTGGCAATGGGCACATTCAGGAACTTCACGTCCTTTGGGCGATCCTATGATACGAAGGGACAATGATGTTAGTTCTGCTCGTGGATGATCAATGAGGTGGACTCAGTTAGTGAGTTGCTCACCGCGACGTGCCCGCTATAGTGCTCACCCTCAAGGATGATGCATTTGGTATCCTCGCACCACTGAGCCCCGCTTAGATCGCGAAGCCTGCTAATGGTGAGCCACCTCTGCCTCCACTTCCTCAGGTGGTTGTACACCTGAGTGGAGCACACGGAGACACCACAGTGATCAAAAAGGCCCTTCGCCACAGCATTGAGATGGACTTCCTTGAATCATTTGTCAATTGTCACTCCGCTCTGGATCAAGCCGCACATCTTCTCCAACACGAAGCTGTACATGAATGGAAGCCATTTCATGGTGGCATTCCTTTCCTGTCCGGTCTTCAAGGCCCTCTCCGCTTCCCTACGGTTCTTGTTCTTCTCTGTGGTGGCCAACCTAGCCGTGACCTCTGCCGCTACCTGAGCCACCAGGTCAGACACATGCAGAGGGTTGACCGCCACCTTGGGGTCATAGGAGGGCCGTGAATCGGGAACTTGCGAAGGGATCTGAGAGTCCCCAACGCAGACAAGCGCCTGGCTAAAGTCATTACAGAAGGAGTCCTATACACATCGTAGTACATATAACGTGAATCTACTTGGAAACAAAGACATGTGAATAGCACAAACCATACCAACAATCATCCTAAATTAGATAAGCAGTTCATTGCAACGGTGAATAGCACAAACCGTTGCAAGATCATGGCAGGTGAGCACATTTGGGACAAAGTAGCAACCAGAAATGTCGAACCCTAGCAAGATCATGATAGCTCACTACAATCCGAACTAACCCCTGCTACAAGACCAAACCCTAGACAAGATCTAACTACTCCTAACCTAGATCTAAACATTACCGCGGTACCGGGATAAGGGATGGCTTACAATCATCACCGGAGGTGAAGATGCGCTGGACCAGTAAGTAGATGAAGCAGCCGAGATGTACTCGCCCGCCGCCGCAGCTGCAACCGTCGCCGACCGGAGATGCGTGCGCCTCTTACCTGCTTGCCGACGGGAGGAGGAGCTCGAAATTTGGGGGGACAGTGGAGGAGGGGGAAGAAATAGGCCATGGGGCGCCGCGGGAGGTGACGGAATCCTTCCCGCCCCACTTTTCGTTTTTCACCGATGCGCGCCGCAGCTCCCGCCATCTCCATTCTCGTCTCCGCGCGTGCGCCATTCCCTTTTGCATCAGCGGACGTAGAGATTTGCCTGCACCGCTGAAAACTGCCGAACCGAGCCTTTCTTCAGGGCCTGAACCAACACTGCTTTGAGAACCGGTTCCTGCAAGAACGCGGCTCGTCTCAGACAACCAAACGGCCGAAAAATGCTGGCCCAATACGGGTCAAAAGACATGCATCCTACCGAACGCGTCCAAAATGTCCGCTTGTGTCTTTTTGGAGTACGAATCAGCTAGGTACAAAGTTGAGAGCAGTATAGGATCCATCATCCATGGCAGATTGCTCCTACGCGGAGCGCGACGGCGAGGTGCGTGACAAGCACGAGATGAATGTGCCCTGAAACGACGCGGAAGAACGCCGTGGGCGGAGAACCCCAACCATGGCTGGGCAGCGGCCAGTCAGCGCATGGGGCGACGGCCAACGCCGCCGGCCAACCAACGCCCGCCACGCAACGGACAGCTGGGCCCGGAACCCCAAATAAATTAACAACATCGCAAAATAAAAGGAAAGAAATCCCAAATCGAAGCAGCAAAGCAATAACGAAGCAACTGGAGGAAGGGGAAGGCAGGGGATCCCCTTTAAAATCCGCGACCCCCCTCCTGTCCCCTACGTCAACGGCCAACCCTGCTCCTCCTCCCCATTCCTCCCTTCCCTCCTCCTCCCACGAATCCGGGGGCTCGTCTCCGTCCCGCCGGGCCGCCCATGGCATTCGCGGCGCGCCTCGCCGCCTCCGCACTCGTCGCCGGCCTGCTGGCGGCGCTGATGCCGGCCCCGGCGGCGGCGGCGGCGGGAGGGGTGTGCTTCGACAGGATATTCAGCTTCGGGGACTCGCTCACTGACACCGGCAACTTCATCCTCTCCGTGCCGGAGGACTTCCCGGACCCCGCAAAGCGCCTCCCCTACGGCCAGACCTTCTTCGGCCGCCCATCCGGACGATACTCCGACGGCAGAAACCTACTCGATTTCTTCGGTAATTGTTTTAATATAATAACATAACCCACTGCTACTACCTGTTTCCTGACTTTGACTTGCTTCTTCTTTCTCATCGATATCTACTGTATTCTTGTTCCGGGAGCCCTTCCCATATAGCATGCTTTGATTCTCTTGTTGTTTCTTCTGCTCGCGTTGGATCATCCGCTTCATTGCCTGACGGAGTTTTCCAGTTCACCCAAAAATTTCTCAAGAGTTAATCAGATTCTACTCGGGAGTAAAAGAGGTGATTAGCTCCTCTGTCCCCTTCCCTGAATACTCCACCCATCCCTCGTGGGGTGAGCGGTGACAGGGGAGTCGCCACGCACTTCATTTCTCTTCAAGCAACGGATTCATCGTCTTCAAGTAATGTTATTCCATACCACCGTTTCCTCCCTCTTAGGCGCCGCTGCAAGCGGGGTCTGCTGACAATATACATAGCATGCACAATAATTCCTGCCGCTTGTGTATGCCTGGCTCCATCCACCAAGAGCCTGTTCCCAGCTGCAGAGGTTGCTAATTTAATTGCACAAACCGTGTTTCCCGTCTCGATTTGGAATGTGTTAACAGTGTTACTTAAGCAACGCCAGATATACTTCCAGAGTTTAATTAGTAGTAGCATACTACCTTCAATTTTTCAGCGTATACTGTATACGGGAGGAAACGAACCAAATGCAAATACCATGCTTGGGGCAGGGATTGGACAGGGTGTATTGTATCCCCAAAAGTTTCTCCCCAACCACTGGACCATCATGGCATATCTGATATCTCCGTGAACAGCCATACAATCTGGTTGCTCCAACCACCGTCCACCGATGTATTGCCTCCGTCACGTGGTCAACCCTTTCCATAACAGGCTTTCAGCGTTCCTGTTTCCATTTGCTTTTTGGGTGCCTATTCTTCATGTTCTCTGCATCTTACCCACTTTCCTCAAATGGTCCCCTGACGTGTGCTTGTTTATGACTTATCACCAGCTGAAGCATTTGGGCTGCCATACGTGCCGCCCTATCTCGGCGGCGGTGAATTCCTGAATGGCGCCAATTTTGCGGTTGGCGGAGCGACTGCACTCGATTACTCCTTCTTCCGCGAGCGTGGGGTGGAGCCTACATGGACTCCACACTCCCTTAACGAGCAAATGCAGTGGTTCAAGAAGCTGCTTCCGTCCATCGCCTCGACTGAGTCAGGTATATACGACTCTTCCTGAGTTTTTTTTGTTATGCTTATCCTGTTTAGCGGAAACTACTTATTCCAGCCAGCTGTTCTGTGAAATTCCCTGGTATGCAACCATTGCCTGTTTACAGATTTAGAAATAAATGTAAAGCAAGATATACAGGCTCTCGGGCCGATTGGGAACCCACACAGTGGTTTTTTCAATGAGATTAATTTTCTGCATTTAGTGGAAACCAAAAAGGCGTATGTGTTACAGTTGATAGTTGTCACACTGTGTATGTTGACTATTCAAAGCGAAATTTCAAAGATAAAATGGTGCTGCAATTATCTAGTTTGAGCCTTCTGATGAGGTGTAACATGGCTGCCCTTAAGTTTGTTGAGTTCAGAGCTTTCTGCGGAGTTATTTGACACATTGGTGGGAGTATTATTTATGAAACACTGTGTTAGAAAATAGACTCAAACAGTGGCAACCATGCTGAAAAGCTGGCCTGGATCTCTGTTCAATGGGCTTAATTTGCTGTATTTAATGGCAACCAAAAAGGTGCATGTGTTACAGTTGATAGTTGCCACACTGTTTTAGGGTCACACCGTGTTAGTGACTATTGAAAGAGAAATTTCAGATATAAATGGTGCTTCAGTTATCTAGTTTGAGCCTTCTGATGAGGTTGTCCTTAAGTTTGTTGGGTTGAGAGCTTCCGCAGAGTATTTGAGGCACATTGGTAGAAGATATCTATTATTCAGGAAGCACCATGTTAGAAAATGTTTGTTAAGTTTACAAAGTAAAGCCATATCATCTGATTGTCTTATTGAATAGCTGCAAATTGCATGCATGAGAAAGACACAAAACTTACTGCCAAGTTGATACCCGGGATCCCAATTTGTTCCATCTCTGATGTTACCATATTATTTCTTGCTTCAATACCATGAGTATAATTTTCACTTGTCTTTGTAGTGTAATTAATATCAAATACGGGGTAACATCAAATTACTAAATCCATTAGTTTTTTACTTCTGTGCAGAACGCAGTGATATGATGTCCAAATCGCTTTTCCTACTTGGAGAGGTAGGTGGGAATGATTACAACCATCTAATTGTCAGGGGGAAATCACTTGATGAGCTACATGAGCTTGTTCCTAATGTTATTGGCGCCATAGGCTCAGCTATCACGGTACGTAGATGCACATGCCTTTCCTGCGAGGTCTTAGTGGGAAGCCTGCATGTATCTGTATTCACAATTTATTTTGCAGGAGCTTATAAATCTTGGAGCAAAGAAATTTGTTGTTCCTGGAAATTTTCCAATAGGATGTGTCCCACTGTATCTCGCAATATTTCCAAGCGAAAAGGAGGGTTACTATAATAAAGAAACAGAGTGCATCGAGTGGTTAAATGAATTTACCGAGTTACACAATCAGTTGCTCCAGGAAGAATTGGAGAAAATCAGGAATCTTCATCCTGATGTATCTATCGTTTATGCTGATTATTATGGTGCTACAATGAACATATTTCGTGCCCCACTCCAGTTTGGTGAGTTCTGCCTCCAAGCATATAGCAATAATAAAATAGGGAGCATGCTGTGAAGTGGTAAAAATATTTAAGACAATGTTATAGCTCATATAGGCCTTCGGTGACTCAAACGGACCTTAAAAAGTTTTTGCCAAAACTGGAATGTAGTTTGTTAACTTTATCAATGAACATCGCTTAGGGAAAACTGATGGTAACAGCATTATAGGCAAGACATATTTGATAGTATGTGACTGTATGCTAGTGGTATTGCTTAAGGTTGAACCCATGGTTATTGACTGCCCATAGAACCTGCATATTGGCCTTCATGATACACAATCTTTAATCAATATGGGAAAGCATGTTTTCTAGACGTGAATCTGTAAACCAGCCACAGTAATAATCTGTAAAAAAATAACATGTCTGTAACTGGCTAGCAGCTACATTGAGCTAAACTGGGGTAATGGATAATACGTTAAAGAACAATAGCGAAGCGGTTGTTAAGTAGTATATCATTTTGGATTCTGTTTTGACTAGTGAATCTGGGATAATTCGTACCCAATGGACGGCACAATGAGAATCACTCCTTTTACCTGGCAATACCGTGCAGTTTAATATTTGCTGTTACTTTGTTTATCTTTAGCTAATTATGATCCTAATGGTGTAACCCATCCTGCGGTCCTATAAGCAGAGATCTAAATCGACCTTGTTTTGTTTCTCCTGTACATAGCCTTGCTACATATTTCAGATATCTTAAGTTCTACTCCCTCTGTCCCGTAGTATAAAATGTCATTACAACCAATATAGGAGTTGATATGATGAAATAACATCTTATATTATGGGACGGAGGGAGTAACGCATAGTAGCCAGTCAAATCTAAGCCTGAGCCTGTTGAGCGTATCCACATGGAACATAAGACATACCAGCTTTCACTAGCAATCTGATATTGTATTCCAACCTTTTAGTTCCATGTGTCTAAGCAGGGCTGAGCACACACAGGTACTAACAAAAGACTAATGGTATTGCAGGCTTTACTGTCCCACGGAACTCATGCTGCGGAAGCGATGCCCCGCATAACTGTTCTCTGTCGGTAATGTGCGGAAACCCTGGATCTTCTGTGTGCCCTGACCCATCGAAGTACATCTCATGGGACGGACTACACTTCACCGAGGCGACGTACAAAATTATCATCCAGGGAGTGCTGGGGTCGTACGCTATTCCTCCTCTTTCAGAAACCTGTCGGGGTGGAGAGTATAAAATCTCCCAACTTCATCTTTGTACAGATAACAATCCTACGAACACTGTAACATACGATGCCATGAGCTCTTTTATTTGATCATGTGAGCTTTGGGGCAACGTAGAACAAGGAGCAATATAGAGACGTCACAGGGTTCAATGGATCGCCTTGGACTCTTTCTCAAAGTCGAGAAAGAGCAGTGGTGAGGAAGCCTGTACTTCTAAGGGGAAGAGATTTTGTAGAGCAGAACTGAAAATCACCCCTGCTGATTCCAATGCTTTGTGCGGCTCCTTATATACTAGCAACTGCCTGCAACATGAAATAGGAAGTACACAGTACAGATTATATCGGTGTTTCTATGTAGAAAACTAGATTTATGATCATGGTCCTGATGGCAGTTTATTCAGTACTAATTGCACTATATATAACAGATAAAAATCATATACTTTCTAGAGCTCGCTTCTTCAGCATTCTGTATCAATCGTCATTCAGTGCTAATGTTCGTAAAACATAGATCCTCATGCACCGCCACCATGAGTTCGCTGTCGTTGGTCTTGAAGGTCCTGGAGCAGATGGCGACGGATGACCTCCTCGGTCATCGTCCAAGCTTGATCCATTGCGGCCACGGTGTCTCTGAATCTTGATAGCACCATCATGAGGATGTTGGCGATTAAGCTGGCCTCGTCAACCTCCCCACACAACCAGGATGCGTCTCACCTTCCACGCTAGGTCGCAGATCGTCTCCGACTCCTTCATCTGGAGGACCTCAAGCTCTGTCGCCATCCCTACTGACCAGCAAGAGGACGGCATCATCCGGGGTCCCCTAGTAGATGGCGGCCAGCACCAACCCTTCCGTCTGCCCATCGACGGTGCAAGACCTCCTGGCGGTTTAGGGTTTAAAAAAAACTTGTTACGGTTGGATTTATCCTACTGTGTACATCTTAGTTATGGAAAGACTAGGTATAATGCTTAAACCATTTAAGTAATGAAGTGCCCTTTGTCGGGAAAAAACAGTGTTTGGTTCAGGAAGTTGCACGACAAGTAAACACACCCAAAAAAAAAATCTCAAGTGCTCCAGGTACAATGTAATAGAACTGCTCAAGCACGGACCTCAAACTGCTACGCTTCATAACTGCAGTTTAACATGTATCAACACTCATACATCACAATCTCAAGACATAACTACAAATTAACTGCGTGATCTCAAAGTAAACATAAACTAAGAATTTGAGAGCACTTTACATGTTCAAGTGTAGAAAACCACTACAAGGTCAGAATTTAACTACACTTCAAAAGGCGCTGAATGATTGCAATGATCACTTCATAACCATCAAGAGCAAAATCAAACTTCAATGATCTTGGTCCAGTCTTCCAAAGCAACTTCGTTATCAGCCTCTCAAGTTTTCTTCGCCTACCAATAAACAGGAGAAGATGTATAAGCTTAATACAGTCACAAAAAAACAGTATATTTCTTTGGCCCTGTTGTGATATTGCATCTACACGAGACAAATAGATGTTTTGTTTAATCAAGGAGGATATGGATGACTAAGCAATATATATTGTTGGAGCTAGTGTGTGAAGTAACTTCAATTTCAGATTGCAGATTACGGATGTAACAATTTCCAGGCAGATAGATAACTGCACCTACAGTATCTTCTTGTTAGTATCTTCATGTTAGGTCATCAGTGAAAACTAGTCATGTTTAACTAGGACAAAAGGTTCATGCCTTTTCAAAATTACTTTTCACTAATTAGTTGATACAAGTGCCCTCCTTTAAGCTCTCTAATTCTAAGAGCATCCACAAAAGTGTTGCCAAAGGCCAAATATGCCACGTAATGAAAAATGGCTTTGGTGTCAAATGGCTAGGTTTCGATTGCCAAAATAATAAATGTTCTCTCTCATGGCCCACAACAAAGAGAGATTAGAGAGAGGAGAAATTTGCCCACGCTCTAATATTTGGCTATGACAATGCCCTCTACAATGGTGGGACCAATGCCAAAAGCGAAATTCACCATTTGGGACCCATATTTGGCATACACTGTGGTTGCCGTAAGCCTCTCAAGTTTCCAACATTTCCTTTTGTAAGCCAATGCAAATAATAACCATACTTAATGGATGAGAAGCAAACTAAATCTAGAAACTTCCTAGTTAAGCTGAGTTGGATTTTGCAAATTAAATCAACCTAAAAGTGCCACCTTAAAAGATAGTTCCATGCTTGTTTTTACTATGAATAGTATCATTCTTGCTAGTTCGAACGTTGCTAATTAAATCAACATGGATGTTGCAAATTAAATCAGCATGGATGCTGCAAATAAATCAACATGGATGTCGCAAATTAAATCAACATGGAAACAAATATGGCAAATCATCTAACCAGAGCTAGATATCGAAGTAAACTCAAGTTATTGTTGAATCAGTTTGGCATGAGACCATAGTATCAGGTTATTCACTCCTGAATATAAAGGTGAACACAATTGATATGTTTTAATATAAGAATAAATTCTTTGGCAAGATCTGGAGATGGTAATAATAACATCAACCATAGATTTCTTTTAATTTGCAAAACACCGACCAGTCTACTAGTAACTACTAGGGTGTCAACTACACTCATGGGCGTAGACGATCGACCGGCTGGCAGGTCGTCGGCTATTTTTAGATAGTCTAGGTTCAAACGACTCATGAAAAGGCTGACTTATCAGGTATGCCTGGAGCATAAGGATCTGCCCGTGGTGTATGCCCCTGGAAAACCTAGCTCTTCGCACGACATGCTCCACAGCGAGACGCGTGTCACCAGGCCGCCGCCACACCTGGCACCATTGCTGGTTGACTACAAGTTGTCAAGCACTAGTCCTACTGTCCTAGTCGCGATTATGCATCAGTACCCTGGGGACTTGGTTCAACTTGCTGACTGGTAATCCTTGATATAAACCCAGCAGCATAAGCTCAATCTGATCAATAGCTAACATATCAGGCTATAACGGACGCAAAAATTGCATCAACCTAACCAATTTAGTCTGCAATATTCCTAGTGGTATATCGCGAATTTGATCAAATAACAAGAAGAAATTCTCTTTTATTGCTCTCACATCAATGAACAAACACATAAAGATATATACAGAATAAAGGACACAATATGAACACTATCTGCCCACCCAATCAAGAATGGAAAAACCCTAACCTACATGTGGAGGGAGAGATGTTTGTCTGCCAGTAACCAGAGGAGAACATGGGGAATGACTGTGGCTGCTGCTCCTCGATTGGCACCACAGCCACTTATCCTCATCAGGTGCCACTGATGTTGAAGTAGGAAGTCAAGGAGCAGTGTGTGGACGTTTACCGTCACTGGCGCTGGTGCCAGCGCGGCGACTCGGCAGAGGTGGAGTAGGCAGGAGATCGGGGATGGGAGGGTTCGCTCAACTCATTCAGGATCATTAGTGTGATTTGTTTACAGTGGGGACTGGCTGGTAGAGGATTTGATGGCACTCGTTTACACAGGGTTTATCTATGGGCAAAGTGAAACAAACAAGGTTAATGGTATAGAATTGCGGTGTTATGGGATAACAGACAAAGAAGTGAGAATCAAACATGTTCTAAATGGCAATAGTTCAGAGATACCAGTAGTTCAGTCCTGAACAATATTTCAGTCCCGAACAGCCACAAACTCACAAATGGGATAACTAGAAACTCTATATTAACACTCAAAGATTACCAATAGTTCAGTCCTGAACAATATTTAAACTGTCAGGAACTCACAAATACAATATATATTGAACACATTACAATATTTGAAAGGCAAAAACAATATGTGTTTGTGTAGCTATCACTGAAAGATCATTATTTTAATCAATAATTGCAGGAGAGTTTTACAAATGAGTACTGCAAAATACTCACCCAAAAATTGATTATTCATGAGTGAACATTCATGCACTATAACTTACTATAGACAATAATCTAGTGAAATGAATGTTGTGCATTAAAAAAGGTATAACCGTATCTCGATAGGAGCATAAGTCATGAGATGTGTCATCCATCTCACGCCCTTTACCCTTTTCTCAGTTTCCCACAAACTGCCCTGAATACCTGCACAGAAGTGCACTCGGTATATGTACAACCAAGCTTCTAGATCATCTGCATCTACCTAATATCTCCATAGTTTTCTAAATTGGGTGAAATTTTGATTGGAGAGATATAAAGCTAGACTTAGTTGCAGTACACTGCATAGAAGTAGGATAGTTAAATTGTTTCAAATTTCAAAAGTGGCATTCAGAAGCACATTAACTCAGTTCATATTAGGTAATCTTGCATATATCATCACGAGAAAACATAAATGAAAACATAAAAACACAAGGGTAAGAAGAAAGGTATACCACATAAATGGTTTGATAGCACCAAAGGGTTTAGTCCAGCAATCGTATGAGCATGTTGGTCACCTCCTTCTTGGTGTCAGCTCGGCGATTCTCCATCTTCATCTCAGCTACTCTTTGCTTCTTGATCTTGGATTCCAAAGCACAAGCCTTGTCCTCAGCGATGAACCCAAATGCTCTTTTCAGTGTCTCCCCACATGGATGCTGGGCCTGGATGCTCTCCACATAAGAGGTAAGGTTTGGGTACAAATTCTGCAATTCCTCAAACCCTTTGCGCATGCTTTTCACATTAGGATCCGCGTCCATTTTCTCTTCATGAGTTTCCCCATTTTTAAGCTGAGCAAGAGTGCCACCATTTTGAGTGACCGCCGTGGCCTCCTTTGGTCTGAGGCTCTCTGCATCTCTATTCCTTTTCTCCTTATTGTCACTCTTGCTCCTAACCGATGTGCTACCGTTTTGAGTGGCAGCACTACTGGTGGTCTCCTTTGTAGTGCCAGCTTTTGCATGGTCTTTCAATTCCTCCTTATGATTTCCCCGCTTCTTACTCTTAACAGGAGTATCAGCAGTGGTAGCCTTTTCTGATAAACTGCCCTTGATATCTCCATCTACCTTCTCTTTGGTGGCCTGGCCCTTACTACTCCCAGGGAGGGCTCCGACATTTTCATTCACGGCACTGCCGGTTTCCTTTGCTGTACCACCAGGCTTCAAATGGCCATCTGCTTTCTCTTTGTTAGTCCGCCCTTTCTTGCTCTTCGAGGAAGTACCATCATTTTGAGATACAGGCAATGCAGCAACCTTGTTTGCCCTTTCTCCCCAGACCGCCTCCGAGAGATTGAACTTGCGGAGCTCATCGTCATTACCCGGCAGGGTGCCTGTACTCGCTACTTTCTTGGCGGCAGCCTCATGTCGCCGCTTAAGCTTCCGAACCTTCTCATACACATCCGACTTGCTACAGTTCTTCCTTTCAAGGCTGTCACCAACGGCAGCAATAAGGTCATCAGCGCTAGGCTGAGTGCCATTGGTCTTGATGTGGCTGGCAAGAGCCTCCAGCACCTTGATCTCGTCCGCAGTTGTCCAGCGCTGTCTTGATTTGGAGGACAGCGAGTGATCCGGCACATCCAGTTCCGCTAGGGCCTTGTGCTTCTTACCCTTGCTGCTGGAGGGATTGAGCTCCTTCTCTGGCCGTGCCTTCTTCTTGGCCTTGCCCAGCAGAGCGGGCTCAGGCGCCGCCTTCTCCTCCACATCAGTCTTGGCTTTCTTGGCCTTACCAGACGGAGGGTACTCAGCGGCCTGTCTCTTCTTCTTCTTCCCGGCCTCGGCCTTGGGTTTCCTCGCCGCCTCCTCCTCGTCTGCGCCGGACCTGGGTTTGGAAGCCGCAGCCGACGGCTTGCCCGGGGAGCGGGCGGCCTGGCGCAGCTGGTAGGCTTCGGCGCCAATTTCCGGGTCGGAGGACTCCTCCTCCTCGTCTCCATCCGATGAATCGGCGTCGGACGCGGCGGTGGAAGCGGGTTTAGGGTTTTGTGGGGCCTTTTGGGTTGCGGGGGCGGCTTCCTCTTCCTCCTCCTCGGAGGAGGATGGCTCCTCCCGTGGAGGCGTTGGTGCTGGCGGCGGCGGCGACGGCGACGCGCGACGCTTGCGGGCCATCCTTGCCGCTATAGGAATTTGGAATTTAGGGGCGGGGAGCAGGAAGGGGAGGGGAGGGAGGCGAAGAAGGAGGAATGTTTGGGGACTGGAAAATGAATGGGGGGAAACAGGTAGCGATGCGGGTGAACCGCGGTTGTGTGCACGACGCCCAGTGGCTTGGCCAAAACCGAACAATAACCCTAATACATGTATTCATTTCATTTACATTGTAATTCCAAAAAATAAACATTTGTTTGATTGCCATAGGAATTGCAAATGACAATAGAATTCAATATGAAATTTGTAAATGGCTTCCATGTACTAAAATAAAAAAAGGCATGCATTACGTGATTGCAACAAGTATTTCTCATAAATTTTTACCTCAAAACATTCTAGAAAATACCGAAACATAGATCATAATCCACATACCATCCAAGTTTCCAAGTTCTAGTCCATAAAACATAAATGCATAACTTAATAAATACAAGTTCCAGAGTTTAAATAAGTTGCACATCACAAAGGCTGCTACATCACAAGTTCCAGAGTTTAAACAAGTTTCATAGTTTAAATAAGTTTAGGGGTTCGGTTTGAAAATCGGCAGCGTAGATCATCGATCGTGTATACTAGTTAAAAACGAAAAAAAAAATCGGGCCGACACCGAAACCCCAACTCGACATGTATTTGTAGGGTTCGAATGAGCAAACCGAACGCAACCCGAACGAAACCCTTAGTCTACGCGCGACGAAACTTTCACCTCCTCCCAAGTGTCGCCGCCGCCCATCTACGCGGCCTTACCGTCCTCTTCGTCGCCTGATACGTCAATTTTGCATCACTATTTTATATCATAATTTACTGTTATTCATTGATATATTTCATATTTAGAGATGATACTTATGTTATTTCACCTATTTTGCATATTTCATGATTATTGGAGAATCACTCACCGGAGTCAGGATTCTGCTGGAAAAAGCACCGCCAGGATACAGTATTTCTGAAGATCAACAATTGACGGAAAATATACCGAAGCTCTTATTATTCCAGAAGTGGATACAACCAAAAGGGGAGGCTGAGGAGGGCCGCCATGCCCCCCCCCATAGGCCGGCGCGGGCTCCACCCTGGCCGCGCCGCCATGTGGGGAGGGGGCCCACGACCCCCTCGTCCATCTCCCTTTCGCGTACTTCATCTCCAGAGAACCCTAAGGTGTAGGGAGGCATCGAGAATAGACACAGCCGCCTCTACGGGGCGGAGAAACACCAGAGAGAAAAGAGCTCTCCGGCAGGCTGAAATCTGCCGGGGAAATTCCCTCCCGGAGGGAGAAATCGTCGCCATCGTCACCGCCATCGAGCTGGACTTCATTGGGATCATCATCATCATCATCTCCACCGCCGACACCATCATCTCCACTGCTGCACCTCGTCTCCGCTTGTAACATCTAGGGTTGAATCTTGATTATTTCATAGGGGAAACTCTCCGGTATTGATTACTCCTTGTTATTGATGCTATTGAGTGAAACCATTGAACCAAGGTTTATGTTCAGATTGTTATTCATCGTCATATCACCTCTGATCATGTTCCATATGATGTCTTGTGAGTAGTTCGTTTAGTTCTTGAGGACATGGGTGAAGTCTAAATGTTAGTAGTGAACTATGTTGAGTAATATTTAATGGTTTGATATTTAAGTTGTGGTGTTATTCTTCTAGTGGTGTCATGTGAACGTCGACTACATGATACTTCACCTTTATGGGCCTAGGGGAATGCATCTTGTATTCGGTTGCTAATTGTGGGGTTGCCGGAGTGACAACAACCTGAACCCCCGTTGGTATATCGATGCATGAGGGATAGCAGGATCTCAGAGTTTAAGGTTGTGGTTAGATTTATCTTAATTACTTTCTTCTATTTGCGGATGCTTGCAAGGGATTTAATCACAAGTATGTATTAGTTCTAGGAAGGGCGGTGCATTAGCATAGGTTCACCCACACAACACTTATCAAAACAATGAAGATTAATCAACTATATGAAACGAAAGCACTAGACTAAATTCCCGTGTGTCCTAAAAAATGTTTGGTCATCATAAGTAAACAAACCGGCTTGTCCTTTGTGCTAAAAAGGATTGGGCCACTCGCTGCAATTATTACTCTCGCATTTTACTTACTTGTACTTTATTTATCTGCTATATCAAAACCTCCTGAAAACTTGTCTGTGAGCATTTACAGTGAATCCTTCATCAAAACTGTTTGTCAACATCTTCTGCTCCTCGTTGGGTTCGACACTCTTATTTATCGAAAGTACTACGATACACCCCCTATACTTGTGGGTCATCAAGACTATTTTCTGGCGCCGTTGCCGGGGAGTGAAGCGCTATTGGTAAGTGGAATTGGTAAGGAAAACTTTTACTGTACATGCTGTTTTTATTTCTGCGTGCTGCTATAATTCATTATGGAGAGATCTTCTCTTGAATTTCTATTTGGAAAATCTACTACTAATGCAACGGTAGTGGATGAGGCGCCAGGTGGGAAAGAGGTTCCATATAAAATACCTATGAAAATTATTGAACGTGTTGTGGATAACCGCTATGAAGGGGATGGAACTGTCCATCCTGGAGATCATTCTTGTTTTTTCATGAATGATGCGGGTTATTCAAGTGTGCAGGTATTTCTATGGATGAAGTTAGGAAGAAACTGTTCTCTATATCGCTGTCTGGTAAAGCGGCGCATTGGTATAAATTGCTAAAGAATGAGAATTCTCTTGATTGGAAGGATATTGTGCCTCTATTTTATTCTAGATTTTATCCTCCAAGTGAAATTCATAAAGACCGGAACCGCATATATAATTTCTGGCCTCATGATGGAGAGAGTATTGCCCAAGCATGGGGGATATTGAAGTCTTTAATGCTCAAATGCCCCATTCATGAGCTTCCTGATAATATCATCATTGATAATTTCTATGCAAGACTTTCTTTTCAAGATAAAACCTTGATGGATACTGCTTGTTCTGGATCATTCACGCGCAACAAAGAAGAGTTTAAATGGGACCTTCTTGATCGGATCCAAGAGAATACTGAAGGATGGGAGAACGACAAAGGCAGAGAGTCAGGTATAAATTATGATTACGAATGCATTGAAACTTTTATGGATACTGATAAATTTCGTAATATGAGCGCTACTTATGGTCTTGACTCTCAAGTTGTTGCAAATTTTTATAAAGCTTTTGCCTCTCATTTTAAATTGCCTAGGAAGAATTTTGATAAGTATCATGAACCTTACAAAGATAAAACTGATTCACCTATAGGTAAATGTGTTGAAATCAAAACTGTTGATCATGTTCTTCCTGAAGCTTATATTGAAAAAACTCCTTTCCCTGCTAAAATGAAGGAGTGTTCTGTCATAACTAGTGTGGTTAACAAAAGTGCAAAGAAATCTATAGAACCTGAGGAGCAAATAAATGTTGAGTCGTTGCAATAGTTAAAGACCTTGTGACTGAAAATATAGAAGATGGTCACATCATTTTCTGTGAAGATGCTTCTAATATTGTTTCACATCCTAATAAGTCTAGGAAAGCCAGTGTTCCTATGCTCTCTGTTAGAATTGGTGATCATTGTTATTATGGTTTATGCGATATTGGTGCAAGTATTAGTGCCATTCCTTATGAGCTCTACGAGGAAATCATGCATGAAATTGGTTCTTGTGAACTTGAAGATATTGATGTGGTTATTCGGCTAGCTAATAGAGAAACTATCTCTCCTATTGGTATTGTTCGAGATGTGGAAGTTCTATGTGGTAAGATTAAATATCCTGCTGACTTTTTAGTACTTGGTTCTGCTGCTAGTAAGACTTGTCCTATCATTTTTTGTAGACCTTTTCTAAATACGTGTGGAGCTATTATAGATTGCAAGAAAGAGAAAATTGTGACTAAATTTGCTGGTGAATCTTGTTGGGGGGATGACCCCCGGTATGCCAAAGGCATGCCAAACCGGATGGTTTGAGCCATCAAGATACCGGTTTGATATTCATTCCGGAGAGCAAAGTTGAACGTTTGGCTAAGTAAATCTATACCGGTATCCCCAAAGAGAGGCATACCGGTATGGGTTAAGAAGACACCGGACTGCCGGTAAGAAGTGCACTGTAGCACGTCGGCAGGACTGGTCAAAGATTCTCTCAAGAGCTAGAGGACAAGGGTGACCTAAGCAAAGTAGCTTTAAACGAAGCCCTGACGCCAAAGAAGAAGGTGACGCCAAAAGCAACCGGAGGACGTCAGCCTCCCTGATTAAAGAACACCGGCGTCACCTATGATTAAAGTAGCTTTGTAAAGTAGCTTTGTAAAGTAGTTTGTATGTTCAAAGATGCCATTAGGGTTTCTTCCCCTGTAAGCCACCCTCTCCCCTATATAAGGAGAGGGGGCACACCCCCATCGCGGGTACGTAGAGTTCATAATCTATCTTGTAAGCACAAACCTGTATTCCGTTGAAATCAATGAAGAGAAAGATCTAGAGCAGGGTTCTTCCTTGTGTCTCTCTTCTTCTACCTCTGGCTTAGGCCAAGTTCTTGATGAAAGCACCCGGAAGTTCATCCAATCTAATCCAAAAACCCTCCCCCGAATCCTCTAGCGTCCAACTCGGCCCCAACTTAAGCCATCCCATGGCATCTGTTTGTTCACCACGACGACAGTTGGCGCCCACCGTGGGGCAAAGAGAGGCGCTTGCTGGAGTTCACATTCAGGCGGGCCTCCTCGACGTTGCAGGCGAGCGTACGGTATCTACGCTCGTGCAGCGCATCTATGCCATGGACTTCATCAACGACAACGCGGGCTGCTTCGCCAACGGCGGTAAGTTCCCCAAGAACGGCCGCATCATCGAGTTCGGCAGCCACCGCATCTACTTCGGCACCGTCCCTGTGCGCCAGTGCCTCCCGCCGGTGCTGGTGGCACCGGACCCGCCAAGGTGGCTATGTGCTGGCCGCGCCGCCGGCAGCATGGAGGTCATGATGGCTGGCGCGGTCGGCGCTGGCAAGGAAGCTGTGGAGGAAGGAGCTGGCCGTGCGGCATCGACCCATCCAGCCAAGCCTCCGCTGGAGCGCGACGCAGGCGCTGCGGGAACATCTTCTGCGCCACCGCAGACACCACTTCAGGCGGCGATGAACGTGCTGGCGATGCCCATCGCGCAGAACGTCGACCCGGTAGTGGCTCAGGCGGAGCTGGAGGCCACACGCAAGACGCTGCTATCCGGTGGCACGGACATCATCCAGTCGCAGCGCGAGTGAACCTAACACTACGTGAGTATAACGCTACCCATGGCTTTGCTTCAGTTAGCGCTCATGCCGCTAGGGTGCCGGGAAACCGGCTTAAGGCTCGCAATCTAGATCAGGATTTGCGTAAGGAAGTTCTTGCCGGTAAGGAAGTGCTTGCCGGTAAGAGTGCCTCTATATCTTTGAGCATCGTAGAGAAACCTAAGTACAGTAGCCCGGATAAAACTATAAAAGCTGCTAGGGCTGCTATGGAGCTGTGTGAATCGCTTAGCGGAGATGCCTTAGCTAAACAGCAAGATCGTGTTAGAGAATTGCTTGATGAGATTCAGGAACAAAATGCTGAGCTTGCTAGAGCGAACAAAGCTGCGGCATCAAAATCTGCGCGTTCTACAAAGAATGCCGGAAGCAAGTCCCAGGGGCAGGCATCGTCCCCCCATCCGGATAAAAGAAGGGAAAGAGAAATGAATGCGCGGCAGATGACCGTGTATGATCCAGTTCTTGCCGGAAAGCAAAAAGCCGGGCCACATGATGCCGGAGGAAAAAGCTATAGAGCAGGTCGCGGCTATGCCGGAAATGGCTATGCTGGAAATGGTTATGTCGGAAACAATCATGCCGGTAGACACGAAACCGGGCAAAATTATGGAGCTGCAAGGGCAGCATATGCTGAAGAGGAAATGCGACCACCAAGGTACCGGCAGGCAAGAGCCGCGGAACCGGAAAGATATGAAGAAGGAAATTCCGAAGTGGAACGAGTCAGAGCCTACCGGAAGCCTTTGGGGGAACGTGTGGGGGAAAGATGCTTGCCAGGCCAGGATGCGAGGCACAGGCTGGACAGAGTGCATCTTTCCGAGATGATTGAATCTGAGGGTCCTCCTGGTCCAAAGTGCTTTGGCCCGCGAATCATGGGAGAAGAGCCACCAGTACGCAATTTTCAATTACCCCGGGACACAAAAACATATGATGGCACAACCAAGCCGGAAGATTGGCTGGCAGACTATGTCACGCACTGTTTATGTAGCTGGTGGCGGAGTAAACCGGCGTTGGGTTGTAAGAATCATACTGTCCTTCCTAGTAGGACCTGCACGTATTTGGCTTAACAACTTGCCGGCAGGAAGCATAAATGGATGGCTGGACTTTGAGGAAGCCTTTGTGAGCAACTTCAGCAGTACTTACAAGAGGCCAAATAGGCCTCAACAGCTCGCTTTATGCCAACAGCGTACGAATGAAACAGACCGGGACTATCTCACCCGGTGGAACTCAACGAGAAACACGTGTGAAGGAGTGATAGAAGCACAAGCGATTGCTTGGTTCAGTCAGGGATGCCGGAGAGGATCACCGCTGTGGCAAAGGCTACAAAGAAATATGCCAAGCACATTGGCTGAAATGATGCGGGTGGCGGAAAACTATGCGTTGGGAGATCCAATGCAACCGGCAGTACAAGCTGAACCGGCGCAAACAAGCCAACCCCGGCAAGATCAACACCGAGATAACCGGCACAACAAAAGAAGGGAGGACTTTCCGGATCGAAGGTATGGTCCGCAGCAAGTAGCCGCGGTGCAGGAAAATTCTGGCCCCAGCGGAAACCAGAGGCAGAAAACCGGATCGCAGCCATGGGCGGGTCCTAAGAAGAAATGGGTTGAAAAGAAAAAATGGGGACAGAAGAAAGATTGGCAAGAGCATATGAGATACACCATGGAAGCGGCAATGGAGCAGCCATGCAAGCTTCACACTCCACATCCATCGAAGCCGGCGAACCATCTGACAAAAGATTGTTCCTGGATCAAGCACTTGATACTGAGAGGTGCGGCAAAAGATGCGCAAGCACAAGGCTGTTCCACAATAGTGCCACCCTCGCATGACATGCTGCACCAGCATCCATTACCACCTCCACCACCGCTTACCGAAGCCAATACCATACCGGTACAACAACACCAGCAAGTTAACCGGGTGGAGGAAAATCATGATCAACCACCTCCACCGGCACCTTTAGGCCGGAATGTTTACGAGGACCCACATTTGTGCTATGTTGTATTTGTCACTGAGCCAACCGACAGGCAAAGTGTACATCGCCGTTCCATGGAAGTGAACGCCGTGATACCGGCGATTCCCAAATACATGTTGTGGTCAGATCAGGAAATCACCTGGTCGTTCAAGGATCACCCCAAGATCATGCCAAATCCGGGTGGTTATGCTCTTGTTGTGGACCCAATCATGCGAGGGCCAGAAACTCGAGTCAAGTTCAGCAAAGTGTCGATAGACAATGGAAGCAGCATAAACATCATGTACAAGCATACGATGCACACGCTGGGGATAATAGAAAACATGCTTCAGCCAACTCACACAACATTCCATGGAATCGTTCCGGGACTGTCCTGTGCACCGGTAGGAAAAGTCCGAGTGGATGTGTCTTTCGGAGGACGTGACAACTGCCGGGTGGAAAACATTATGTTTGAGGTGGTGGACCTAGACAGTCCCTACCATGCACTGCTAGGGAGACCGCCATTAGTAGCTTTCATGGCCTCAACTCATACGGCTTACCTCAAAATGAAGATGCCGGCACCTCGTGGACCCTTAACTGTGGTGGGAAACTACAAAGTCTCACTGGAAACTGCTTCCGCCGGATCAAATCTGGCAGAATCGCTGAGGAAAAAAGGAGGATGCAAACTGCGGTTGCGCTGGCTCAGTCCTCACAGTTGAGCTTAGCGGCAATGAGTGGAAACTTGGGCGCACCGGCATTCAAGCCGACAAATGAAACAAAGGACATCGTGCTGGACCCGGCTTACCCAGAGCGCACCGTTCGTATCGGTGCCGGCCTGAATCAAGCATAGGAAAGCGCGCTCGTCAGCTTCCTCCGTGAGAATCGGAATATCTTTGCCTGGTCTACTGATGACTTGGTAGGTGTTCCGAGGGAGCTGGCTGAGCACTCTCTGAACGTCCGGAAGGATGCCAAGCCGGTGCGACAACCTTTGCGCCGGTTCGCTGAAGATAGGAGGAAGATCATTGGAGAAGAAGTAACAAAGTTGTTGGTTGCCGGTTTCATCGTGGAGGTAACGCATACTGAGTTGCTGGCCAATTCGGTGATGGTCGAAAAGAAGAAAGACGAGAACCTGGAAGCAAAAGCTCCAAAGGTGTGGCGCATGTGCATCGACTACACCAACCTCAACAAGGCCTGCCCAAAAGATCCTTTCCCTCTCCCCCGAATCGATCAGGTGATTGATTCTACTGCTGGGTGTGAGCTGTTGTCTTTTCTGGATGCTTATTCTGGTTTCCACCAAATTCCCCTGAAAAAGGAAGATCAAATAAAGACTACGTTCATTACCCCGCACGGGGCTTATTGCTATGTCACTATGCCTTTTGGTTTAAGCAACGCTGGTGCAACGTACCAGCGCTGTATGCAAAAATGCTTGTTTGATCAAATCGGAAAAAATGTGCAAGTATACGTGGATGATGTCGTGATAAAAACTAAGGTAAAAGACACCCTAATTGACGATATCCGGCAAACATTTGATAACTTAAGGAGGTTCCGGATGAAACTCAATCCGGCAAAATGTACTTTCGGTGTCCCTGCCGGCAAACTGCTTGGTTTTCTCGTATCAAGCCGGGGCATTGAAGTGAATCCGGTAAAAATCCGGGCAATAGAAAGAATGACTGTACCGCGAGAACTGAAAGATGTGCAAAAGTTTACCGGAAGCTTGGCATCGCTAAGCCGGTTCATAAGCAGGCTGGGGGAAAAGGCTTTGCCGCTCTATGCCTTAATGAAGAAATCCGATACCTTCGTCTGGACCCCACAGGCAGACGCAACGTTCAAAGAGCTGAAAACAATGCTAGCCACCGCACCGGTATTGGCCTCACCTTTGGAAAGGGAGCCCATGTTGTTGTACATAGCAGCAACTAACCAGGTTGTGAGCGTTGTGGTTGTGGTAGAAAGAGAGGAAGAAGAAAAAATCGTGCAGAGGCCGGTATACTACTTGAGCGAGGTGCTCTCCCTCTCAAAACAAAACTACCCCCATTTCCAAAAGATGACCTACGGCGTGTTCATGGCCGCCACCAAGCTCAAGCACTATTTTGAGGAGCACCCAATGAAAGTGGTGACTGAGGCACATATTTCAGATATCATGGGCAACAAAGATGCCAGCGGCAGGATTGCAAAATGGGCAATTCAATTGTCACCATACGTGCCGGTATACGAAAGAAGAGATGCCATAAAATCACAAGCCTTGGCTGATTTCCTGGTTGATTGGGCGGAAATGCAATACAAGCCGCCAGAACATAAAATAGAATACTGGAAGATGCACTTTGATGGATCCAAGCTCAAAGAAGGTCTAGGTGCCGGTGTGGTACTTACCTCGCCAAAAGGAGATCATCTCCGGTATGTTTTGCAAGTGCATTTCAGGGCATCAAACAATGTCGCTGAGTATGAGGCTCTAATCCATGGGCTTAAGGTCGCAAAAGAAATCGGTGCACACCGGATCATTTGCTACGGTGATTCAGATCTTGTGGTGCAGCAGTGTTCCGGAGATTGGGATGCAAAAGATGCCAACATGGCTTCATACCGGTTTCATGTGCAAAAGATTGCCGGCTTCTTCGAAGGGTGTGAGTTTCACCATGTGCCGCGGGCTGAAAATGAAGCCGCGGATGCTTTATCCAAGTTAGGTTCATCCAGGCAAGAAATTCCTCCCGGAATAGCCTTGGCACACTTAAGAGTTCCATCAATCAAGCCAAGTCCGGAGTCGGAAACAATTTTCGTACCGGGGTCGCATGTGGTGCCGATGGATATTGATGAAGGAAACCCGGGGACTATGCCGGTACACTCGGGGACTGCTCCGGCAAACCCGGGGACTCCTCCGGTAAGCTCGGGGACTGCGACGCCCATACCGGAAGAAGCAATGCGGGTGGACAGCATGGAGATAGACGTGCCGGTGTTTGTGGTTAGAGAAGCACCATCGTGGGTTAAACCTATTAAGGAATTCCTGATCAACGGCACCTTGCCGGCTGACGAAACTGAGTCAAGGAGGATCCAGCGGAGAGCCAAAGCATACACCTTCATCAATGGTGAGGTGTACAAAAGAAGTGTTGCCGGTGTCCTTCAAAGATGTGTGGAGCCGGAAGAGGGAAAAGAGATGCTTAAGGAGATTCACCAAGGAGAATGTGGGCACCACGCTTCATCAAGGGCACATCTTGGTAATGGTGGATAAATTCACCAAATGGCTGGAAGTAAAGCCTATTGCAAAGTGTGATGGACACACAGCGGTGAAGTTCCTAAAAGATGTCATCCTGCGGTATGGATACCCGCATAGCATCATAACTGACAATGGTTCAAACTTTGCCCAAGGAGAATTCAAGCGATTATGTGAGAACAATAACATCCGGCTAGATTTGTGCTCAGTGGCGCACCCACAAGGCAACATCCAAGTTGAAAGAATCAACGCACTGGTGCTTTCCGGTATAAAACCAAGGCTCATTGAACCACTCGAAAAGACACCGGGCTGTTGGCTTGATGAACTGCCATCGGTACTGTGGAGCATAAGAACGACTCCAAACCGGTCTACCGGATACACTCCATTCTTCATGGTTTACGGAGCAGAAGCGGTCATACCAACCGACATTCTCCATGACTCACCAAGGGTGCAACTCTATACCGAAAAAGAGGTAAAAGAGGCCCGAGAAAACGATGTGGACTTGCTGGAAGAAGCAAGAGAGCTGGCGTTGGCAAGAACAGCCATTTACCAACGAAACCTCGGACGCTATCACAGCTCGGAAGGTTAACCCGAGGGTGTTCCGGGAAGGAGACTTGGTGTTACGCTTAGTGCAACGCACTGAAGGCCGGCACAAGCTTTCACCCACATGGGAAGGACCTTTCATTGTGAGCAAAGCTCTCCACAATGATGCCTATTATCTAATCGATGCACAGGAATGGAAAGAGGGAAAGGCGGACAAATCCGGAGATGAGACCAAGCGTCCGTGGAACATAGCCTTGTTGCGTCCTTTCTACTCCTGAAGTTGTGGTGTAAGAAGTTCCTTTTTGTACCTTATATGCTATGAATAAAAGATGTCGGAACCTCGAATGAATCTCGGGGACTACCCCTACTAAGTTTGCATGCAATGTGTTTATTTTTTCAGTTTACCGGTTGCTTGTAAACATCTTTTCTTTCCGGTTTAGTAACGTGCTAAACGTACCGGAGTCTTCGACTCTGCTGCTGTCCGCAACCCGGCTTCATGGCAAGCAAGATAAACCGGTAGGAATTAAGCACGTGAACTACGAAAAGAGGGAGTGGGAACGGGCAATCCGGAAAAAATTAACTAACCCCGGTTATACCGGTTTTTTGTGAAAAATTTCGAGTTTTTTCCTAAGTTCAAGAAAGTGTTCGCTTGGCAAAAGAACTTTGTAACTCATACGCCAAAACACCCAAAGAGGTAGGCAGAGGCAAAGGGAAAGAACCAAGTGTGCATCAAATTGGATGCGGAAACAATTCCGGAATCTTCACAGTGCAAGATAAAGGCAAACAATGAGCAAAATGCTAAGTCAACAGACAAACACAAATTAATAAGCTACCGGTATAACATACCGGCAAATAATATAGTAGCACAACCAAAAGGATAAGTTATATTTTTTACATCATAAGACCCCGGCATACCGGGGTAGAATTTAACAAACATTGTTTTTGGAGCTCAGATACAACAGAGATAGGATAAAAGTGTTCATGCAACAGGGGCTTCAGGAGGGGGAGCATCAGCTTCTGGAGCTTCCGGAGGCGCATCACCAGCTTCCGGAAGAGCGTCGCCCGCTCTGGCATCCTCGTCTTCCTCCTCCTCTCCTTCTTCTTCATCGCTGAGCCAATCATGGACTTCAGGAGGAGGGGGGATAAAGGTGCGGACCGGGGCGAACTCCGCAATCCGATAGGCACGGTCCATCCGCTTCGCGGTGAGGACCGGGTCCTTGTCGGTGGGAGCGTCTTCGCGCAGGCTGTGGAGGGCGTCCACATCCAGATCCTCATACCAGGAGCAGGCGATGCGCAGCGCTGCATCCGCTCCAGCACGAGCCGCAGAACACTGCCACTCGCGGATCCTCCGCCCGACATCTTTCAGCCGCTCAGAGGTGAGCGTTAGGTTTGCCGGCAGCGCTTCCCCAGGCCACAAGACCTTGAAGAGCTGGATCGCCACGTCAGGCAGGTCGGCAAGATGCCGGTCCACCGCGCGCATGTGCTGGATCCGGGCAGAAAGTGCAACCAAGTGATCATAAGGATCCCAGGGCGCATCCAGATTCTGGAATTGCTGCGCAATCCGGCGATCTGACACCTTCTTCTGCGCGTGCACCTGCGATTCCGGGAAGAGCCCTGCAAGACAAAGGAAAAGTATAAGGAAATGTTACTGATACGTCCAAAACGTATCCACTTTCCCCGAACACTTTTGCTATTGTTTTGCCTCTAATTTGTGTATTTTGGATGCAACTAACACGGACTAACGCTGTTTTCAGCAGAACTATTCTGGTGTCTCGTTTTTGTGCGTAAATCCAACTTTCGAGAAAAACCTCGGGATTTTGACGAAGGCCCTATTTTCCCGGTAAAACTCACGGAGCCGTAAGGGCAAGTCGGTGGAGGCCCGAGGGCCCCACACCCTAGGGCGGCGCGGCCCAGGGGGGGCGCGCGGCCCTAGCGTGTGGCCCCCTCGGCTGGCCCCAGATGCCCTCCTTCGGACTACTTATCGCCCTCGACCTAAAAACGCACGGAGAGAAGTCGAAGTCGCCGTAAACCCTCCGGAACGCCGCCACATCGCGAAACTCCGTCTCGGGAACCGAAGTCTCCGTTCCGGCACTCCGCCGGACGCGAGAATTGGAGGAGATCATCGCCGCCATCACCACCGACGCCTCTACATCAACCAGCCATGTTTCCCCCATCCATGTGTGAGTAATCCCCCGCTGTAGGCTGAAGGAGATGGTAGGGATTGGATGAGATTGGTCATGTAATAGTATAAGATTGTTAGGGCATAGTGCCTAGTGTCCGTAATTGGTACTTTGATGATATTGTTGCAACTTGTTATGCTTAATGCTTGTCACTAGGGCCCGAGTGCCATGATCTCAGATCCGAACATGTTATTATATCATCATGATATTCATTGTTTATGGTCTTACCTGCAAGTTGTATACACATGCCGCTGTCCGGAACCAATGGCCCCGAAGTGACAGAAATCGGGACAACCGGAGGGGATGGTAGTGATGTGAGGATCACATGTGTTCACGGAGTGTTAATGCTTTGATCCGGTGCTCTATTAAAAGGAGTACCTTAATATCCAGTAGATTCCCTTGAGGCCCGGCTGCCACCGGCTGGTAGGACAAAAGATGTTGTGCAAGTTTCTCATTGCGACCACGTACGACTATAATTGGAACACATGCCTATTGATTGCTTTGTACTTATACAACGTTTTATTATTATCTGCAAATGCCCTGCTTGATTGTTACATGAGTTTCTCTCATCCATGCAACGCCCGTTATCCGTCCCCGTGCCTACGTATTTTAATCCCGTTGTTTACTATAATCACTACCGCTGTCTCTGTTACTCGCTGCTGTTATTTCACTACCGCTATCGCTATAAAACTCGTTACTACCGATAAACTCTTGCGAGCAAGTCCGTTTCCAGTGTGCAGCTGAATTGACAACTCCGTTGTTAAGGCTTTCAAGTATTCTTTGTCTCCCCTTGTGTCGAATCAATAAATTGGGTTTTACTACCCGCGAAGACTGCTGCGATCCCCTATACTTGTGGGTTATCAGTTACCGGAGGATATAAGCTTATAAACAAGAGTCGAGAAAGATAGAAAAGAAACTTATTGAAAGCGAGCGCGTCAGTTCGCATGACCAGCTCGTCATACTCCTTCTGCTCCCCAGTCAAGAGGGCAACCTTATCTTCGGCTGCCTTCCAGAACTTGCCCACTTCTTCCAGCTCAGCACGCAGCACCGCGCTGGAGTTGGTAGAATCCTCCAGGACCTCCGCCAGCTTGGCCTCATGGGCAGCCTTAGCGTCCTTCATCTCAGTATCGTGCCGGGGCCCGATCTGGATGAGCTGGTCCTTCAGCCATTTGGAAATGGTTTCCTGGGCGTCCAGAGCCTTGCGGTGATCCTGGATGAGCTGCTCCTTTTCAGCTAGAGTCCGGAAGAACACATGTTAGCAAGAAATTAACCGGTAGGATGCAGAAAAACAAGTTAACCGGAAATAAAAAAATACCTTGGAGGTCAGCAAGCTGCTTCTGGAGGACTTCGACGGAAGCTTCCGGGATAGCTGTTGTACAAGAAACCTATAAGTAACGAAGAAGAAAAACCAACCGGTGAAAAGAAGCCGGAGATAAAAAAGGCTAACCTTGGCACTTGCTGTGCGCTTCCGAAAGATCCCGGTGCTCCCACAGAAGCTCCTCGAAGAGGCGCTTCCGGGCGTCCGCCGTGCTCTGTTCAAAGGAAAATAACTGTGAGAAAGGTGCCGGTTTCGAGAATTTTTGAGGAAGTTTCGCGCTCAGAGCTGCGCTCTCAACCCGAAACTCGGGGACTGGGAAGATATACATGATCTTTAAAGAATGAAAACCGGCAAGAAGTTAACTTACCACAATGTTGTTGTTGGCGTCGTGCCAAGCATTGTCGAGCTCCTTCACGGCGCGCAGCAACCGGCTAAAATGCTGACCGGTGCTCCGGGGGCCGGAAGGATCCACCAGCGGCAGGTTGTCCTTCCCCAAGCCGCGCGTCGCTGGGGACTCATCGGCCCGATTCCACTTTTCAGCGTAATCGAGAAGATGCCCCAGCTCATTGCCTCCGCGCGTGAGCTCGGTAATCCGGCCCAGCGGGGCTGGAGCCGTTTCCCCAACCACGATGGCGGTACGGCCGGCGTGCAGCGCCAGGGAATGCGGGATGGAGCTTGTCGAGGAGGTCACCACGGCAGCTTGCGGCTTGGAAAACCGGATGCCCCCCGAAGCCGCGGGTCTTGGGCGCGGAGGCGGCATGAGCTCAGCCGCGCTAGGTCCCTTGCTTGGCGGCGGCGTTGAGTTGCCTCTAGATGGCTCGATGATGGGAGCTTCTGGAGGAGGCGCGGAGGAGTCCGGCGCAGCTTTTGAGGGAGAGGAGCTGGCGTCCTTCTTCTTCTTTCTCTTCGGGGCGGTAGGAGCCAAAGGCTCCATCCCCCGGCATCTTCGGTGTTGGCGCCGATGTCGCTGGAGCCACGGTCTTGAGTATCAGGAGAGGAAGCTATGTCCCTCTCCGCGCGGTGGTCTGGAGGTGTAGGGGCCGCGCACCCCGCACTTGTAGTGCCTCCCAGAGGGGAGGCAGAAGAGTTGCCGGTACCAGAAAGTACCGGGCTTGGTTGAGGAGAAGGCGAGGGCCTTGCGGTTCCCTCGGTGCTCTTGGAGAGCTTGAGCGCAGGGCTAAAAAAGATAGAAGGAAGAAAGATTCAGAAAAGCAACCGGAAGGAAAAACTCGGCAAAACAAAGCCAAAAAGAGAAACAAAAGCTTACCCGGAAGAGACCGGCATCTCCCGTTTCTTGTACCGCTTCACGGTGACCGGCTTCCCGCCGAGAACTTCTGTCCGGGGGCGCTTGCCGGGAGGAGCCTCGCTGGGACCGGCTTCAGTTGCCGGCCCCTTCTTCTTCTTCTTGTCCTGGGAGACGAGTCTCTCCAGGAATTCATCACTGACCTCGGCCTGGAGCGGCACAGCGTGCTCCAACACCTGTGGGTTAGCGCTGGCTGAGGAATCATCTGCGATAAGAAAACATATGAGAATATGAAGGAAAAAGGTACCTCAAGGATATTAACATCATCGCCGGAACCGGGAGTTTCAGATGAAAACTTACCGGGGCGCGGGGTGTGGGTGCGACCCATCTTGAGATCAGTCCAATGGACGTAAGGATCCGGATCGACCGTGTCCAGAGGCCGTTTCCGTTTAGTGCCTCGCTGCTCCGCAGCAATGCGAGGGAAGCGCTGCTTCGCCTGAAAAAGGGTAGAAAGACAGTTAGTTTCACATCAAAAAGTTACCGGAAAGCAACCCGGATTGCGTAATCTCTTACTTCTTCACTCGGAGGGTTGGTGGAGCTGAGAGGCAGGAAGCCCCACTCCCAGTCCAGCAGCATGGCAGTCTGGCAGATCTGCCTAGCCTTAAGAACTACGTCCTCTTTACTCAGAGGGAGGCCGGTGATCTTGGTAGGATCGCGAGGGTCGTACATCTCGCTCATTTTATGCGCCCGGCGCTTGAGGGGAAGCACCCGGCGTGAGATGAAGGTGCGGATGATGTCGCCAGAGCAGATGTCTATCTCCTTCATCAGCTTCCCCATGAAGCGAATGACCCGGTTCGTCTCTACATGGTTGGTCCCCGGATTGAAGCTCCAGTTGACCTTGGTAGGCACTCCCGGATTGAAAGCCGGAAGGTTGATGAGATCCGGGGCACCGGTGTTTTTCACATAGAAGAAGGTCTCTTGCCACAACCGGCATGACTCGAGACCGGTGAATTTAAAAAAGGGGCTCCCTTGACGGGAGCCGATGATACAGGACCCGCACTGGACGGGGGGTTTGGGCTTAGGAATATCCTTGCCCTGAACGGAATTAATCCGGAGAGCAAAGAAGCGAGCGAAAGTCTCGTAAGTAGGACGGAGGCCGATGTAGCCCTCCATGAAAGAGACATGGCAGGAGAGATAGAAGATGGCGTTGCCAGGAAGGTGGTGAGGCTGAAGTTGATAAAAATCTAGAAAACGACGGAAGAAATCGGAGGCAGGAAGGCCGAAGCCGCGCTCGAAGTGAGCAAGAAAGAAGACGAACTCACCGGGTTCGAGCACCGGTTCAATCTATCGCCGGGAAGCCGGCAAGATACTCCTTCCGGTATCCTTCTAGACCGGTACAGCCAGTCGATCTCGTGCTGCGTCACGTCGGAACCTCTCCAGGCTCCACGGGTGATGCCGGAAAGATCTACTCCGGATGCTTGGCTAGAGCTGCCGGCCTCTTGGTTTCTTCCGGTATCAGCCTCCATCTGGGTGAGCTCGGCTGAGAGTTGATGCATGCAGTTAACACACGTCCGTTGGGAACCCCAAGAGGAAGGTGTGATGCGTACAGTAGCAAGTTTTCCCTCAGAAAGAAACCAAGGTTTATCGAACCAAGAGGGAGCCAAGAAGCACGTTGAAGGTTGATGGCGACGGGATGTAGTGCGGCGCAACACCAGGGACTCGGCGCCAACGTGGAACCCGCATAACACAACCAAAGTACTTTGCTCCCAACGAAACAGAGTGAGGTTGTCAATCTCACCGGCTTGCCGTAACAAAGGATTAGATGTATAGTGTGGATGATGATTGTTTGCAGAAAACGAGAGAACAAGTATTGCAAGAGATTGTATTTAATGTAAAAGAATGGACCGGGGTCCATAGTTCACTAGAGGTGTCTCTCCCATAAGATAAATAGCATGTTGGGTGAACAAATTACAGTCGGGCAATTGACAAATAGAGAGAGCATGACAATGCACATACATGATATGATAAGTATAGTGAGATTTAATTGGGCATTACGACAAAGTACATAGACCGCTATCCAAAGATCCATCTATGCCTAAAAAGTCCACATTCGGGTTATCATCCGAACCCCTTCCAGTATTAAGTTGCAAACAACGGACAATTGCATTAAGTATGGTGCGTAATGTAATCAATAACTACATCCTCGGACATAGCATCAATGTTTTATCCCTAGTGGCAACAAGACATCCACAACCTTAGAACTTTCCGTCACCGTCCCGCATTTAATGGAGGCATGAACCCACTATCGAGCATAAATACTCCCTCTTGAGTTAAGAGTAAAAACTTGGCCGCAGCCTCTACTAATAACGGAGAGCATGCAAGATCATAAACAACACATAGGTAATAGATTGATAATCAACATAACATAGTATTCTCTATCCATCGGATCCCGACAAACACAACATATAGCATTACGTATAGATGATCTTGATCATGTTAGGCAGCTCACAAGATCCAACAATGAAGCACATAAGGAGAAGACGACCATCTAGCTACCGCTATGGACCCATAGTCCAGGGGTGAACTACTCACTCATCACTCCGTAGGCGACCATGGCGGTGAAGAGTCCTCCGGGAGATGATTCCCTCTCCGGCAAGGTGCCGGAGGCGATCTCCTGAATCCCCCGAGATGGGATTGGCGGCGGCGGCGTCTCAGTAAGGTTTTCCGTATCGTAGCTCTCGGTACTGGGGGTTTCGCGACGGAGGCTTTAAGTAGGCGGAAGGGCAGAGTCGGGAGAGTCACGGGGGCCCCACACGCCAGGGCCGCGAAGCCAAGGCCCAGGCCGCGCCGCCCTGTTGTGGCGGCAGCTCGTGGCCCCACTTCGTCTTCTCTTCGGTCTTCTGGAAGCTTCGTGTAAAAATAGGCCCCTGGGCATTGATTTCGTCCAATTCCGAGAATATTTCCTTTGTAGGATTTCTGAAACCAAAAACAGCAGAAAACATCAACTGGCTCTTCGGCATCTCGTTAATAGGTTAGTGCCGGAAAATGCATAAATACGACACAAAGTATGCATAAAACATGTAGATATCATCAATAATGTGGCATGGAACATAAGAAATTATCGATACGTCTGGAGACGTATCGCATCCCTAAGCTTAGTTCTCGCTCGTCCCGAGCAGGTAAACGATAACAAAGATAATTTCTCGGAGTTACATGCCATCATAACCTTGATCATACTATTGTAAGCATATGTAATGAATGCAGCGATCAAAACAATGGTAATGACATGAGTAAACAACCGAATCATAAAGCAAAGACTTTTCATGAATAGTACTTCAAGACAAACATCAATAAGTCTTGCATAAGAGTTAACTCATAAAGCAATAAATCAAAGTAAAGGTATTGAAGCAACACAAAGGAAGATTAAGTTTCAGCGGTTGCTTTCAACTTATAACATGTATATCTCATGGATAGTGTCAATGTCAAGTAATATAACAAGTGCAATATGCAAGTATGTAGGAATCAATGCATAGTTCACACAAGTGTTTGCTTCTTGAGGTGGAGAGAAATAGGTGAACTGACTCAACATAAAAGTAAAAGAAAGGTCCTTCAAAGAGGAAAGCATCGATTGTTATATTTGAGCTAGAGCTTTTATTTTGAAAACATGAAACAATTTTGTCAACGGTAGTAATAAAGCATATGTATCATGTAAATTATATCTTACAAGTTGCAAGCCTAATGCATAGTATACTAGTAGTGCCCGCACCTTGTCCTAATTAGCTCTGGATTACCGTGATTATCATCGCAATACACATGTTTTAACCAAGTGTCACAAAGGGGTACCTCTATGCCGCTCGTATAAAGGTCTAAGGAGAAAGCTCGCATTTGGATTTCTCGCTTTTGATTATTCTCAACTTAGACATCCATACCGGGACAACATAGACAACAGTATAATGGACTCCTCTTTAATGCATAAGCATGTAGCAACAATTAATGTTCTCATATGAGATTGAGGATATATGTCCAAAACTGAAACTTCAACCATGATTCATGGCTTTAGTTAGCGGCCCAATGTTCTTCTCTAACATTATGCATGCTCTAACCATTTAATGAGTGGTAAATCTCCCTTACTTCGATACAAGACGAACATGCATAGCAACTCACATGATATTCAACAGAGAGTTGATGGCATCCCCAGGAGCATGGTTATCGCACAA
>NC_061513.1:169118429-169128692 GCF_022539505.1 Lolium rigidum | reverse complement strand
TCATCATCACCATCACTTCCACCGCCGACACCATCATCTCCACCGCACCTCGTCTCCGCCGTAACATCTAGGGTTGACCGTCTCCGCTGTAACATCTAGGGTTGAATCTTGATTATTTCATAGGGGAAACTCTCCCGGTATTGATTACTCCTTGTTATTGATGCTATTGAGTGAAACCATTGAACCAAGGTTTATGTTCAGATTGTTATTCATCATCATATCACCACCGATCATGTTCCATATGATGTCTTGTGAGTAGTTCGTTTAGTTCTTGAGGACATGGGTGAAGTCTAAATGTTAGTAGTGAACTATGTTGAGTAATATTTAATGGTTTGATATTTAAGTTGTGGTGTTATTCTTCTAGTGGTGTCATGTGAACGTCGACTACATGATACTTCACCTTTATGGGCCTAGGGGAATGCATCTTTTATTCGGTTGCTAATTGTGGGGTTGCCGGAGTGACAGCAACTCCGAACCCCCATTGGTATATCGATGCAGGAGGGATAGCAGGATCTCAGAGTTTAAGGCTGTGGTTAGATTTATCTTAATTACTTTCTTGTATTTGCGGATACTTGCAAGGGGTTTAATCACAAGTATGTATTAGTCCTAGGAAGGGCGGTGCATTAGCATAGGTTCACCCACACAACACTTATCAAAACAATGAAGATTAATCAACTATATGAAGCGAAAGCACTAGACTAAATTCCCGTGTGTCCTCAAGAACGTTTGGTCATCATAAGTAAACAAACCGGCTTGTCCTTTGTGCTAAAAAGGATTGGGCCACTCGCTGCAATTATTACTCTCGCATTTTACTTACTTGTACTTTATTTATCTGCTATATCAAAACCCCCGAAAACTTGTCTGTGAGCATTTACAGTGAATCCTTCATCAAAACTGCTTGTCAACACCTTCTGCTCCTCGTTGGGTTCGACACTCTTATTTATCGAAAGTACTACGATACACCCCCTATACTTGTGGGTCATCATCGCCGTTGCCTGATCTCGTCGGCATGAGTCTCGAATCGACCCCAGCGACCGCCGGAGCTAGCTCGCATGCCCCGCCACCCTCTCCCGTGGCCGCCGGAGCTCCCGCCACCCTAACCACCTCTGCCACCCTGCCGACGTCGTCAGCATGGTCGCGTCCACGAGCTTACTCAAGCGGCGGCGCGCGGGAACGCACGTGGTCCCGCAAACTGGTGTTGCGGCCACCGGTGCTGCGGCCATCAATGTTGTCCTGGCTGTCGCCGAAGGGGCCGCCGCAGCCAAGCCGATGACGCCGAAGACATCCCGTGCCAAATCCAAGACTTCGGCGCCGAAGAGGACGAAGTCGAAGACCACGACGAGCCGTGGCGGCCCGCTCCCATCCCCGTCACCGCTGCCGGTTGCCAACGCGAACGACGCCTAGGACGTGCTCAGAAACGGGTCAACAAGGTAAAAATTTCAACTCCAAATCGTTTTAAATAGCGAGCAGAATTGAGGCCGATTATCGGTAGGAACGGCAACGCCTCGTACATGAAGATGTTAGATGAGGTTAACATTGCTCCACTCGCTCTCTTCGATGTTGGGATGGGCGCAGATGGGGAGGAAGACGAGGATGAAGGGGAAGAAGGGGACGGTGGGGAAGAAGATGAAAGCGACGAAGGTGTGGTTGAGGTCGAGGCCAAAGGAAATAAGAAGAAAATAAGGGCCAACAACTACATGGAAATAGAAGACGCAATGTTGTGCCAAGCTTGGGCCGCCGTGGGATGGATGCAGTCTCCGGCACCAATTAAACCAAGAAGCGGTACTGGCGAGGATAAACTCCATAAATTGATGCCTCACGTTCGTCATCCTGTCGATCGCACGTACCGATCCCTCCAAGATTGTTGGGACGCGATTAAACCGACATGTAGCCAGTGGGCGGCGGCAATGGATCAAGTGGTGTCGAATCCTCCTAGCGGCGCAACTGTGGACGAATATGTGAGTGAATTTGCTTTCTTTCTGTTTGCACAATTTGTGTGTGGTTTGGTGATCACACCTAGATGATTTCATCTTTATTTTGTAAATGTAGGATCGCATTGCCGATGCTAGGTATAGAGACATGGCCGGCAGCAAGGGCAAGATCTTCACAATGAGACATTGCTTTGATGTGCTTCAACACCTCTCCAAGTGGCAATATAGGGACAAAGAAACGGCACACAAGAAAGTTGCAATGGTTGCGCATGATGATACCGAGGATGAGAAAGAGGGCTAGAACAATGACAAGCCGAAGGGAAACAAGAAGGCCAAAGAGAGGCTGAAGCTCGGGGGGAGGCAGCATTGTTGAGGGAGATCCAATGATGAAGTCGAAGGAGGTGATAGCGGCCAAGACTTTGGGGACAAAGCTTGTCATCATCGAGAAGAAGAAAGAGGTGAGTCTTGCCAAGGTTGAAGCCAGCCGAGAGGAAGCAAGGAGCAATGCCAAGTTGAAGGAGATGATGATCAATGTGAAGAAAGCCAAACCAATGAAGTAACTATTGGCCGAAGAGAGGGAGATCATGATGATGAACACAAAGAACATGAATGAGCAACAAATGGAGTGGTGGAAGGACGCCTCGGCGGAGATCATGGAGAGACGAAGACTAGCTCGTGAAGGGGCAAGTGGTGGTGCATCAGTGATGCATGGAGGTGGTGGCGATGATGGTGATGACGGTCCTACCTCCGTTTGATGCCGGTGGTGGGAGGAGATGGTGAGGAGACTGAGCAACTTTCTGCCATGAACTATGAACGATTTGCTATGATTGTGTCATTGGATGTAAAACTATGAACTACACATGACTTGTTTGCATTTGGTAGTTTCATCATATGTAAATTCTGTAATAAATCCTGCCTTTACAGGTTTGAAAGCTGCTGTCGCGGAACAGAGCTCGTAAATAAAAAAATCAAAATTTTAAAACAGTTTCAGGCCACCTCTTTCTCGACCCATAAACACAAGATCGGTGAACAAACTCCCGCTTTTCAGTTTGGCTGTTTACAGGCTCTGGCAAACATGCTCTAAAACAAATACGTTTTTAGGGTCAAATTTCTGAGACCATCTCCTTTCCACCAAATTGCGTGCATTGTGTACTGTACTACTGTTGCTGTGTAAGCGGTTGTTGCAAATGAAACTTAACCTAAGGCTAAATCTGACGAGAACAATTGCATCCAAACTGAAGCTGAGCATGCCTAAACAGACACATGCTACCAAACAACAGCTCAGCATATCTTGACAAACACATAACAAATCTCAGCTTAGCTAGAGTTAAACATGTATGAAGAGAGATAGACATTCTAGTTTACTCACGGCCCGCTGGTTTGATCTCCTCAAATCATGCGAATTTTAGGAGAAAATTCCTTATTTGACACTACCTTAAAATGTGGTTCCTTATTTGACACCGAAACTTTTTTTCTTCTCTATTTGACACTAGCTCTAAAATTTGTTCCTTATATGACACTCCGTCCATTTTTACGACTAACGGTGTTAGATGACACATGAAAAGACTTCTATGCCCCTGATGCATTGTGTGACAAAATATTTTTATATCCGGAAAAAAGGAAAACCTATTTAGGCTACCAGCAACAGTGCTCTGTATCGGAGTGCGTACGCAGCACCTCCTTTGTGTATGTTGTATTGAGTGTATACTTTGCATTTAGTGGTGTACACTAGTTTTGTATTTCTACAATGCATCTCCATACCTCATAGACATTTTTTTTCGAGAATGACTCATCGACATTTACCAGCTACCACATACATTATCAGACAGTAGTATAGCAGGCAAATCACGCATCCCAGTGTGTGTAAATCTCAACATTTGAGGACTTTTTCCCCACGAGTCCACGATGTTGGCCGACGGGAGGACATGGCCGCACCTCAGACCGAGCCCACGATCGCTCTGTGGCCCAACCTTTCAGCCGTGCCCAAAATCGAGCTCACATCCACGCCCAACCCTACAACATCATGGTCAGACCCTATAGCTAAGCTCACCGAGTGACGCTTTGCCAAGCCCAACCTTGGCCGCCCGCCGAAGACGAGCCTTTGCTGCCGCCCGCACCTTGCTAGTTAGTTAGGCTGATGCACGAGCTTCGTGGGATGGCGCGAGACCAGTTCGTGTAGCGGTATTACAGCAACATCCGAGTGGACGTGGGATGGCACGACCGGCATACTCGCTCTGTTAGCTGATTTTCCGTTTGTTTTCAGTTGTAAGCGGATCAGATTCTTTTTGCGAGTAAATAAGGAGAACACAAGGTGAAAAGCTGTATGTTGTACGCAACACAAAACTGTGTGTCTCTCTCGTTCGTTTTCCACTGAATTCGTGAGTGTGTGAGAGGTTTTGCAATGATTCGGTCCCAGGTCTATATTCACGTGTATAGCAGGGGTAATTTGGTCACTCTAACTAAAAGCTGACAAGCCTAATTTCTACTTTGACGGAATAGTCTAACAGAGTAGACGGTAGTGTCATATAAGGAACAAATTTTAGACCTAGTGTCAAATAGGGAAGAAAAAGTTTTTCAGTGTCAAATAAGGAACCACATTTTAGTGTAGTGTCAAATAAGGAATTTTCTCGAATTTTAGAGCATCTCCACCACCCGTCTCCCTGGGAAAGCCTCTAGGATGCCTTTTTTTCATCCGGATGGACGAAAACGGCTCAGTCGCGCCCCTGGTTCCTCGTTTTCCATCGGATTAGGCCTTTCATCCATCCGGCGAACCCAGGCCATCCCCGGCCCTCCGGGGTGCGATCGGGGACTCCGGATGAGAGAAAAGCGCGGAAACCGTCTGGTGGCCCCGACCTGTCGGCGACAAAGGCCTGGGTTTCTACGGCAATACCCTCGTCTTCCCGATATACGTTTCGGGGGAAATTTGTAATTCTACGGCAATACCCTCGTCGAACGAAAGATTTGAACAAACTCAAGTGGTGCAACATAGACAAATTATATATAAAATTTTGAATAAACATAAAAATTACATATAAAAACTTTAAAACAAACTTAAACTACTTCTTCTTCCAAGATGGCCCCGCCTCATCGTCGTGGCGGCGATGCTTCCGGCTCGTCACCTCCTCGTCGGAGGAATTTGAGTCCTCCTCGTCGTCGAAGGTGGTCGCCGGCTGCGCCTTCGCCTTCGCCCGGGCCGCCACATCCTCAGCCTCCTCCTCCTCCTCCTCCTCCTCGGCCTCTTCCTCGTCCTGCTCCTCGGCCTCTTCGTCCTTCTCCTCGTCGTCATCCCATTCGTCCTCGCTGGCCGGCGGTGGGGAATCGTCGCTGCTGGACGATGCAGCTCGATCCCACCAATGGCGCCATCCAGGCGGCTTCCCCTCGCTGTCGGTGTATGATGGCCAAGAGAGATCGCTCATGGTTGACAGAGGATGGTGAGGAGAGAATAGATGAATGGCGTCGGCCGTCGGAAACCGTATATGTAGGTCTATCGACGAAGAGAGCGGCGGTTGCTATTCCGCGGAGTTCGTGCTCCATTACGGCGGTTCTCGCGTCGATGCCACTTCGACCGTTCCCGACGAGGCGTTTGGGCTCCCCAGACCACTTCGCGTACCATTACGGCGGTTCAATGCAACGAGGGCACTCCGACGGTTGCCCTTCCCGGCGACTGCACCGTCGATATGCACGCGGTGGGTGAGCGTCAGCAGGCGATCATGGGCTCGCCGCTGGGAAAATGGGCCTCTCCAGACCAAACTTACATCCAAAGATTTCGGCCTGGGGAGCCCAACGGCTGGGATGCTCTTAAAGGCGTCATTTCTGAAGACATGGAGTCTTTTTTAGAGGAAATCCAGGCCTTCTGGGAAAATTTTGAGGCTTTTCTTATTTAAGGTATCACCTCAGGGAGAATCAGATATTGGATATATCAACGCAGGCTCCTTATTGAGCACATACTAAGTACGTTATCAAAAGTATACCATTAGATCCATTGGGCAACAAATGTGCCCAAATCATGTAGGACTAAAAGTTCATTCTCAGCTCAAAACAAAAAGTTCATTCTACCGATACATTCAACAACATAAAGTTCATGGACATTTTGACATTGATATTATCAATCATGGACAGACACTCTGCTTCACCACATCAAGAACAAACATATGTGACCTTGTATAAATTGCAAGCACAAGCACCTCCCATACACTGGTTGCCGACGAGACGCAAGCGTAATTTACATCTTGGCATGCTAAACGACCAAAAGACAACCGATCCAAAATGGGCAATATGCTGTTTTCTCTAACCTCTGATTTGCTAGCAACTTCTCTGCATCTACTACAACTGTTTCTCACTGTTGTCCCACCGTCCATGCTGATGTAAGCAGGCCGTATGGATACTAGAACTTGAATAGCTTATTGTGTACTTTCAGCACTAGCCGGCACGTCAACGAGACTCTTGTCATCGTCCGCTGGAAGGTGCCAGTTAGCTCAGAGTCAGCATCTGCTTTACCTTTTCTGTAATCAGAGTTTTGATTCTTGAATTGTGGGCACTGTGAGATATTTGCAACCTGTAGAACGTAATCAGAGCTACATTAACTATCTGCATCATTTACATTTGGAGTGATTTGCAGGGAAAAATGTTTTACCTTGTCTAGAATATGTAGCTCATTATCTTGTATACCGTGGAGAAAGTCTGCAAATGTCATGAAAGCATAAATAATTTAATTTGAAGACGGTTATCTAGCTAATTCAGGAAAGAAACCATAGGGTTAACCTGTATAAGCCTGATCTTTGAATATTAACAGGCTGGAGGGCATTAGTAGAAGTGACAAAGAAGCAGGATTGGCTTCTTTAGTGTCTTCAACCTTATAGGAACCATTACTCTCCTGCAATTCATCGGATTGTACAGTCTGGAGATATGTATCTTCATGCCCTCTGAGCTTTCCATGGGGTGTGAAATCAATCACAACCGGCGAAGCAAGGGATATGATAGCAACAACAGGGAAATAGGCAGGACCATCTTGGTGTGGCTGAAAAGTACAACGTTATTGTACTCCAATGAAGCGCGGACCATAAGATAGAAATGAACAATAAAGACCTGGTGATTACTGACCATGATCCCTTGATTAGGATGATATTCATTAATCAGAACATGATTGATTGCTGAAGGAAATAAACCAGTCCACTGGCAGATTTTGTCGGTTATCTTTGTCAGCCATGGAGGTACTGCAATATTAGGAAAATTAACATAAAGTTCCATGCTAAGAACTGTGGCGTATGCCCGAGTAAGAAAAATATTAAGAACGTGCAATGTTTGTTAATATAAGTGCTCATTGTATTAATAATTCCTTAGAGAATTTTTTTTCTGTGCAGCAATAAAATTCAAAACACACCAAGAATGCATTGGCACCGGCCACAAATTTGCATGCAAGCATGAGAGTAATACTTAAATGATGCAGTAGCCACAAGCAATAATGTATAAAAAGAGCATGCAATCTGTTGTTGAGGATTACAACTAGAAAAGAAACATAACGAAGGAGCGAATGGTAACCGATTTCATTCGTATGCTTGTGCAATGCCCATATACGAAGGATATGTGGCGCTGGCTGGTGGCATGGTTACTGATCGAGCACCTCAACCTACGTAGCTGGCCACTGCAAAACTGTATTACAGATTGGTGGCTCGACAGAATCAAAGACTGCAAGTTAGATACAGAGCTAGAGCGAAGGCCCAAGTCAATGATCCTATTGATGATGTGGGGGGTTTTAAAGGAGTTAGATACAGAGCTAGAGTTAGTTTTTTGTACACAGCTCTACCTCAAATCACTCATCAATATTTTGCAATGTTTTTTTTTTTTGGATTACAGAGGGGGTATATCATATGTTTTTGTTTACTCAATGACGGAAAAAGATGCCTACAAGGTGCAAGCATGACTGTAAGCCTTAAGTTACGTTATAGATCAAAAGAAATACTATGATTTAAGAAAGATACAATCTGGTGTGGCCAATTATAACTGGACTAGGGAACAACTTGTACAAATGAGCAAAGCATAACTGATTTTCTTTGACTTATGGAAATATATAAGACGATAATAGAAACTGTTCTTTGTTTATCTGTCTAACTGAGAACATGATCTTCTTTCATATTTCGCCATTTGTAAGGATTATTGAGTGGGGCAGAGGGGATCCAAAATCTAGTTACCAAGCTTATTGCAACCAAACTATAGAGCAACTACGAGTCCCTGAAATACCTCCGTGAAACCACATGGGAGCACTTCAGTAGTTCAGTTATGTAATAGCATGCCTAATCATGACACAGAATCCACAAAAGATGGGCTAAAGATTAGAATGTTGATGATCACTCACATGCCTGCGGCAGTAGCCCCTTCTCGTGCACCACTCCTCCTGCACAAGTCAACCAAATCAATGCAGTGCCCACGCACAGCCGAAAGGAAGAAATTACCAATGAACGATTAGGGGCTCAGCTGGCAAGTAGTAAGACGAAGCACACGCACCCCAGTTCTGCAGCCGCCGGTTCTTCAAAGTCTTCCACTTGGGCGCCGGCGCCTGGTAAATCTGCACCGGAGGTCGCCACCAGCGCATCAAACCACAGTAACAAGAGAGGAGAGAGCAAAAGAACGCGAAATCGAAGTAGGGGATCCGGTTGGTACTACTGTAGTAGAGAGGACAAGATTAATCTAGTACATGATGGAGGAGCTGGGACTGCTCAGCCTGGGAGATGAAGTCGGGGACGTAGAGAACGGTGGGGATGGAGCCGATGGCGTAGTCCGAGGGGCTCCTCAGGGACAACGCCGACGACAGAATCTCCTTCTCGTCCGCCGCCACATCTAGCTCCTCCATTGCTGCTTCGAACCGATGGGTGCAGGGCGGTCCTATACGGCTATACCCCGCCCATTGCGGCCTCTATCTGGGGCGCCGCACAGGGCGTTGTAGGTTTGGGCCGGGCCCGTTAGGCACCCTGGTGGTTACTCCCCTATTTTTCTTCAATTTTCTACCGCTTTCTTCGGTTCTTTGGGTTTCTCCTGTTTTTCTTTCCTCCGTTTTTTTTTGTTTTTTGCAGGTTTTTTTTTTGAATTTTTAAAACCTGAATTTGTTTCAATTTTATAAATTTTCAGTTTCGAACTTTTTTCAAGTTTAAACTTTTTCCATATTTGAATCATTTATAGATTTGCAAATTTTAATCTAAATTTTAAATTTTGAATATTTTCAAATTTAAACAATTTTAAATTTAAACATATTTAAATTTGAAAATTTCATGTTTGGAGGCGCGGGAAATAGCTACGTTCTCTGAGCTGGGCCTAACGGCAGTTTCCTGCGGGCGGCGAGCCAGATAGAGGCCACTAAATGCGGTAAAACCTATTTCCCGCCCAACTACGGGGTGGGATTAACGCCCATCCGCGTGCGGGGGCGAGCTAGCCACGACCCATCTGGTTTGGTTTTTGTTTTTTAGTTCTTTTTCTCGTTCGGTCGGTTTCTATTGGTTTCATTTGTCCTTTTTTTGGTTTTTTGGTTGTTCGTTTTCCCTTTTTTCTGTTTTTTTCTTTTTCCATTTTTAACATATTTTTTGAATTAGAGCAAATTTCAAATTAGAGAAAATTTTAAATTGGAGCAACTTCAAGTTCGAGCAAATTTCAAATTTGATAAATTTTCAAATTGGAGAAAGTTTCAAAAAAATAAAATTAGTTCTGAGATTTGCCTAGATTTATATTTTGCCCGGTTTCGAAATGTGCTTAGATTTAAATTTTGCGTGGTTTCGAACTTTGCTTAGAATTAAATTTTGCTTGGATTTAAAATTTGTTTAAGTTCAAAAAAGTGTATGCATCAATGTAGACACGGGGATTTGTGTAGGATAACGTTGCATAGAAAACAAAAATTTTCCTACCGCGAACACGCAATCCAAGCCAAGATGCAATCTAGAAGACGGTAGCAACGAGGGGGTATCGAGTCTCACCCTTGAAGAGATTCCAAAGCCTACAAGATGAGGCTCTTGTTGCTGCGGTAGACGTTCACTTGCCGCTTGCAAAAGCGCGTAGAAGATCTTGATCACGATCGGTTCCGGCGCCACGAACGGGCAGCACCTCCGTACTCGGTCACACGTTCGGTTGTTGATGAAGACGACGTCCACCTCCCCGTTCCAGCGGGCAGCGGAAGTAGTAGCTCCTCTTGAATCCGACAGCACGACGGCGTGGTGTCGGTGGGGGTGTAGAAGTCCGGCGGAGCTTCGCTAAGCTATGCGGGATGTGGAGGAGCGGGCGGCTAGGGTTTGGGGGGGGGGGGGCGCCGGCCACTAAGGGGGGCGGCCACCTTGGTGGTTCTTGGGTGGCC
>NC_061513.1:169093156-169118329 GCF_022539505.1 Lolium rigidum | reverse complement strand
ATATTTGTCCATATGCTACAGCGGAGCGTGTCTCTCTCCCATAAAGTGAATGCTAGGATCCATTTTATTCAAACAAAACAAAAACAAAAACAAACCGACGCTCCAAGTAAAGTACATAAGATGTGACGGAATAAAAATATAGTTTCGGGGAGGAACCTCGATAATGTTGTCGATGAAGAAGGGGATGCCTTGGGCATCCCCAAGCTTAGACGCTTGAGTCTTCTTAGAATATGCAGGGGTGAACCACCGGGGCATCCCCAAGCTTAGAGCTTTCACTCTCCTTGATCATATTGCATCATACTCCTCTCTTGATCCTTGAAAACTTCCTCCACACCAAACTCGAAACAACTCATTAGAGGGTTAGTGCATAATAAAAATTCACATGTTCAGAGGTGACACAATCATTCTTAACACTTCTGGACATTGCATAAAGCTACTGGACATTAATGGATCAAAGAAATTCATCCAACATAGCAAAAGAGGCAATGCGAAATAAAAGACAGAATATGTCAAAACAGAACAGTCCGTAAAGATGGATTTTATTAGGCCACCAGACTTGCTCAAACGAAAATGCTCAAATTGAATGAAAGTTGCGTACATATCCGAGGATCATGCTCGTAAATTGGCTTAATTTTCCGAGCTACCTACGGGGAGATAGACCCAGATTCGTGACAGACAAAGAAATCTGGAACTGCGCAGTAATCCAAATCTAGTACTTACTTTTCTATCAAAGACTTTACTTGGCACAACAAAACATAAAACTAAGATAAGGAGAGGTTGCTACAGTAGTAAACAACTTCCAAGACACAAATATAAAACAAAAATACTGTAGTAAAAACATGGGTTGTCTCCCATAAGCGCTTTTCTTTGACGCCTTTCAGCTAGGCGCAGAAAGTGTATCTCAAGTAACATCAAGAGATGAAGCATCAACATCATAATTTGTTCTAATAATAGTATCATAAGGTACCTTCATTCTCTTTCTAGGGAAGTGTTCCATACCTTTCTTGAGAGGAAATTGATATTTAATATTACCTTCCTTCATATCAATAGTAGCACCAACGGTTCGAAGAAAAGGTCTTCCCAATATAATGGGGCAAGATGCATTGCATTCAATATCCAAGACAACAAAATCAACGGGGACAAGGTTATTGTTAACCATAATATGAACATTATCAACTTTCCCCAAAGGTTTCTTTTTAGCATTATCGGCGAGATTAACATCCAGATAACAATTTTTCAATGGTGGCAAGTCAAGCATATCATAGACTTTTTTAGGCATAAAAGAAATACTTGCACCAAGATCACATAAAGCATTACAATCAAAATCTTTGACTCTCATTTTAATGATGGGCTCCCAACCATCCTCTAGCTTTCTAGGAATAGAAGTTTCAAGTTTTAGTTTCTCTTCTCTAGCTTTTATGAGAGCATTTGTAATATGTTTTGTGAAAGCCAAGTTTATAGCACTAGCATTGGGACTTTTAGCAAGTTTTTGCAAGAACTTTATAACTTCAGAGATGTGGCAATCATCAAAATCTAAATCATTACAATCTAAAGCAATGGGATTATCATCCCCAAGGTTGGAAAAAATTTCAGCAGTTTTATCACAAGCGGTTTCAGCAGTTTTAGCGGTTTCGGGTAATTTTGCGCGCTTTGCACTAGGAGTAGAAACATTGCCAACACCAATTATTTTACCATTGATAGTAGGAGGTGCAGCAACATGTGAATCATTAGCATTGCTAGTGGTGGTAATAGTCCAAACTTTAGCTACATTTTCCTTTTTAGCTAGTTTTTCATTTTCTTCTCTATCCCACCTAGCACGCGAGTTCAGCCATTAATCTTATATTCTCATTAATTCTAACTTGGATGGCATTTGCTGTAGTAACAATTTTATTTTCAATATCCCTATTAGGCATAACTTTCGATTTCAAAAGATCAACATCAGAGGCAAGACTATCAACTCTAGAAACAAGAATATCAATTTTATTGAGCTTTTCCTCAACAGGTTTGTTAAAGGCAGTTTGTGTACTAATAAATTCTTTAAGCATGGCTTCAAGTCCAGGGGGTGTATTCCTATTATTGTTGTAAGAATTACCATAAGAATTAGCATAACCGTTACCATTATTATAAGGATATGGCCTATAGTTATTACTAGAATTGTTCCGATAAGCATTGTTGTTGAAATTATTATTTTTAATGAAGTTTACATCAACATGTTCTTCTTGGGCAACCAATGAAGCTAATGGAACATTATTAGGATCAACATTAGTCCTATCATTCGCAAGCATAGACATAATAGCATCAACCTTATCATTCAAGGAAGAGGATTCTTCAACGAATTTACCTTTTTACCTTGCGGAGCTCTTTCCGTGTGCCATTCAGAGTAATTAACCATCATATTATCAAGGAGCTTTGTTGCTTCACCAAGAGTGATGGACATAAAGGTACCTCCAGCAGCTGAATCCAATAAATTCCGCGAAGAAAAATTTAGTCCTGCATAGAAGGTTTGGATGATCATCCAAGTAGTCGGTCCATGGGTTGGGCAATTTTTAACCAGAGATTTCATTCTTTCCCAAGCTTGAGCAACATGTTCATTATCTAATTGTTTAAAATTCATTATGCTACTCCTCAAAGATATAATTTTAGCAGGGGGATAATATCTACCAATAAAAGCATCCTTGCATTTAGTCCAGGAATCAATACTATTCTTAGGCGAGATAGCAACCAATCTTTAGCTCTTCCTCTTAATGAGAAAGGAAACAATTTTAATTTTATAATGTCACCATCTACATCTTTATACTTTTGAATTTCACATAGTTCAACAAAATTATTGAGATGGGCAGCAGCATCATCAGAACTAACACCAGAAAATTGCTCTCGCATAACAAGATTAAGTAAAGCAGGTTTAATTTCAAAGAATTCTGCTGTAGTAGCAGGTGGAGCAATAGGTGTGCATAGGAAATCATTATTATTTGTGCTAGTGAAATCACACAACTTAGTATTTTCAGGGGTAGCCATTTTAGCAATAGTAAATAAAGCAAACTAGATAAAGTAAATGCAAGTAAACTAATTTTTTTGTGTTTTCGATATAGCAAACAAGACAGTAAATAAAGTAAAACTAGCAACTAATTTTTTTTTGTGTTTTGATATAATGCAGCAAACAAAGTAGTAAATAAAATAAAGCAAGACAAAAACAAAGTAAAGAGATTGAGAAGTGGAGACTCCCCTTGCAGCGTGTCTTGATCTCCCCGGCAACGGCGCCAGAAATTTGCTTCTGGCGTGAAGTTGGCGTGGGAGTTAGAGATCTCTGTAGTGTAACTTTTCTTCAGGTCCCCGGCAACGGCGCCAGAAATTTGCTTGATGCGTGTAGTTGACACGTCCGTTGGGAACCCCAAGAGGAAGGTGTGATGCGCACAGCGGCAAGTTTCCTCGATAAGAAACCAAGGTTTAATCGAACCAGTAGGAGTCAAGAAGCACGTTGAAGGTTGATGGCGGCGGGATGTAGTGCGGCGCAACACCGGAGATTCCGGCGCCAACGTGGAACCTGCACAACACAACCAAAGTACTTTGCCCCAACGAAACGAGTGAGGTTGTCAATCTCACCGGCTTGTTGTAACAAAGGATTAACCGTATTGTGTGGAAGATGATTGTTTGCGGAGAAAACAGTAAAACAAGTATTGCGAGAGATTTGTATTTCAGTATTAAAAGAATGGACCGGGGTCCACAGTTCACTAGAGGTGTCTCTCCCATAAGATAAAAGCATGTTGGGTGAACAAATTACGGTCGGGCAATTGACAAATAGAGAGGGCATAACAATGCACATACATGACATGATAAGTATAGTGAGATTTAATTGGGCATTACGACAAAGTACATAGACCGCCATCCAACCGCATCTATGCCTAAAAAGTCCACCTTCGAGGTTATCGTCCGAACCCCTCCGGTATTAAGTTGCTAACAACGGACAATTGCATTAAGTATGGTGCGTAATGTAATCAACAACTACATCCTCGGACATAGCGCCAATGTTTTATCCCTAGTGGCAACAAGCACAACACAACCTTAGAACTTTCTATCACTCGTCCCAGTGTCAATGCGGGCATGAACCCACTATCGAGCATAAATACTCCCTCTTGGAGTTAAAAGTAAAAACTTGGCCAGAGCCTCTACTAGTAACGGAGAGCATGCAAGATCATAAACAACACATATGTAATAACTTGATAATTAACATGACATGGTATTCTCTATCCATCGGATCCCGACAAACACAACATAGAGTATTACGGATAGATGATCTTGATCATGTTAGGCAGCTCACAAGATCCAACAATGAAGCACAATGAGGAGAAGACAACCATCTAGCTACCGCTATGGACCCATAGTCCAGGGGTGAACTACTCACTCATCACTCCGGAGGCGACCATGGCGGTGTAGAGTCCTCCGGGAGATGAATCCCCTCTCCGGCAGGGTGCCGGAGGAGATCTCCGAATCCCCCGAGATGGGATCGGCGGCGGCGGCGTCTCGGTAAGGTTTTCCGTATCGTGGTTTTTCGCATCGGGGGTTTCGCGACGGAGGCTTTAAGTAGGCGGAAGGGCGAGTCGGGGGCCAGACGAGGGGGCCACACCATAGGGCGGCGCGGGTCCCCCCTAGGCCGCGCCGCCTTGTGGTGTCGCCACCTCGTGGCCCCACTTCGTATGTTCTTCGGTCTTCTGGAAGCTCCATGGAAAAATAGGCCCCTGGGTCTTCGTTTCGTCCAATTCCGAGAATATTTCGTTACTAGGATTTCTGAACCAAAAACAGCGAGAAAACGGAAGCGGCACTTCGGCATCTTGTTAATAGGTTAGTTCCAGAAAATGCACGAATATGACATAAAGTGTGCATAAAACATGTAGGTATCATCAATAATATGGCATAGAACATAAGAAATTATCGATACGTCGGAGACGTATCAGACCCACCTGTGTTTTTGGCCCGGCCCACTTTCTTGTTGGGCCAGCCCACTTGCTATATGGTGGACCCCACATACTAAATGGGCCGGCCCTTTAACATGAAAGTGGGACCCACTTGCGTTTTTGGCCCGGCCCACTATCTTGTTGGGCCGGCCCACTTGCTATATGGTGGACCCCACATACTAAATGGGCCGGCCCTTTAACAGGAATGTGGGACCCACTTGTGTTTTTGGCCCGGCCCACTGGGTTGTTGGGCCAGCCCATTTGATCTATTGTGGACCCCACGTACAAAATGGGCCGGTTCGATAGCAGGAAAGTGGGACCCACATGCTAATTGGGCCGGCCCAATAATTTTTTGGGCCGGCCCACTTGCTTTAAGGTGGACCCCACTTGGTAAATGGGCCGGCCCGATAACAGGAAAGTGGGTCCCGCATGTCTTGTGGGCCGGCCCTTTTCCCTGTTGACCGGTCAAACGAGTGCTTTCGGCCCGGCCCACATGCTTAGTGGGCCGGCCCATTTTAGTTTTGACCAGTCAACCTTAGAGGTTAGGTCCGGCCCACGTAACTAATGGACCAGCCCAGCTATATAGTTGACCGGTCAAACTAAGTCAGCTGGCCCGGCCCGCAAACTTAATGGGCCGGCCCGCTTAAGACGTGGCAGGCCTCGTGTGGGCCTACCATCTACCACGGGGTTTCAGCCGGTTAACGCCGTTAACCGCGGCTAACGGCGTCCGCCACGTGTCGGCTTGCATGACGTCGGCAGTCAACGAGCTCCCGGAAACATTTCGCAACGGTCCGATTTTCCGTGGCGGAAGGGCGCCCAAGCGCGACGGACCGAAAAAATCGTCGTAGGACTTTGCCTGACGCAGTTTCGACAACAGAACCCATATCGTCGGGTTAGGCCCATAGGCGACGAAAAATACCCCTTAGCGGACGATTTTGGGACGTTGTCTATCAGAACTTTTCTTGTAGTGTAGTCCTACCATATCTATATCCCATGATGATATGCTTGCCTTGTCTTGTTCCCATAATAAAGATGCTTTGTTCTCATCTAGTATTTGTGTGACTAACAATGTAGAGGAAACCGAAGATACTATGGGCCAAGACAAGATCTTCGATGGAGCTTCAATTACTTCATCTTCTTCATCATCTCACGGTTCTCACACATGCCTTATGGCTATGGTTTCTAAGGTATCTCCTTCCTTAGAACCCTATCTATCTATTGATGATGAGGATGATGATATGGAAGAACTTAATGTTGCTTCCTTAAACATGATGGGTGAGTTGGTATTCCATGCTCTTCACAAGAAGAAATTTATTTGCTCTAACTTTATGAAAATCTTGGCTTTTGCCATTGAGAGCACAAAAATAATTTAAGAAATGGAAGAGCATGAGCGTGAGTATGTAAATGAGATTGCAACTCTTGGTGAAGCTCTTGAAGAACAACAAACCACCAATGAATCTCTTGATGAGACATTTACTCTAGAGCTATCTAAAGTAAAGGAATCTTGTGATAGAGCTTTGGAGGTGGCACATGATTTCAAACTAAAAATGATGAGCTAGTAATTGCTCATGCTAAACTCCTTAAGGATTTTGAGCTTCTCAAAAATGGCTCTCGGGCCATTGAGAGTGAGCTCATCAAACTCACTAAGTCACATGAGCAACTTAAGGCTTCCAACATAATAAAGCTTGCAAAGTTGCATTCTCCTTGTGCTATTATTGATGATGCTTGTGCTACTAACTCTACCTCTTGTGAAGCATCCATATTGAAGGAGAATGTTGAGATAAGGGCTCAACTTGCTTTTCTAACAAGCAATTATGAGAAATTGGAAGAAATTCATGGAATCCTCTCTAGCTCCCATGATGACCTTCTAGTCTCTCATGATTTGCTAAAGTTAGCTCATGAGGCTATCATGACAAAGGTAACATCTTGTGAGCCTCATGTGGGTACTAGCACCACTTCTCAAAATGATATTTTGCCAGTGCTTGTAGTTCACCCACTCATGCTATTGTTATATCTTGTGGTGAACTACCTTCTATGCCTTGTTGCTCTAACAATCCATGTGCTAGTGCTTGTAATTCACCCACTCATGCTATTGCTATATCTTGTGGTGAATTACCTACCTTGCCTTGTTGCTCTAACAATGAAGCTTCTACTTCCTCTAGTACTTGTGTTGTCACTAACCATGTAGAGGAAGTAAAAGAGCTCGAGGCCCAATTCACTCCTTTTAAGAAGTACTTGGTAAAGGGTCATGAAGGGAAGAGAAAACTTGACGCCATGTTGAGTGAGCAACAATCCCCCAATGACAAGAGTGGACTTGGATTCAACACCAACAACAAGAAGGGCCAAGGACATGTGAAGGATCCCACCAAGATTGTGTGCTTCAAGTGCAAGATTGAAGGACATCATGTTAGATCTTTCCCTTTTAAGAAGAAGCCACTTGGCGATAAGAAACAAGGGAAGCGGACTCAAGATGGAGCTCAAGGTCTACCTCAAGATGGATATCATGTTCTACCTCGAGCTGAAGAAAGGCCACTACCCAAGAAGGATCAAGCCAAGGATCCCGATGTGGAGAAATCAAGTGAGAAGAAGGAGAATAGAAGAACATGCTACATATGCCATGAGAAGGGCCACATCTCCTCCTTGTGCTCTATTGGTAACTCATCCAACCCTATCTTGATCGTTGGTGCTTATTCTCTTCGTAAGGATAAGGTTGTCAATGTGTTTGCCAAATATGTTGTCACTCAAAGTGGTTTCATAAAAGAACCATTTGGGTTTCCAAGCCTATTGTGACTAACTTCTTAGGACCCAACTTGGTTGGGGACCAACAAGCCAAAATTTGATCAATAGGTATGATTGGAGGGCATTGGAGACTTGACTAGTTCATGAAGAATTAAGGGATCTTCATCATTCTTATTTCCTCAAGTCAAGTCATTGGTTATTATTTCTTTCATCATTTATCCATGCAACTCCTTGCGGTAACGACACCTCAACTCCTTTACATTGAAAGTTACTCGCCCCCTTTTACATGTGTTCGTTTTGTACCTTTCATGTGGTTGTGTATGTTGTGTCTCCTACTTGCTCATCTTTCTATCATGCTTATTTATGTTGGGTGGCACATCATGTACAATTGTTATTATGTTGAGCCTATTGCATCTTGTTGATATCTTAGTTGTTGGATCTTGTGAGGAAACTAATGGACTATCCCATTTTGGAGAAGTGACATGCTTTGTGCATTTTAGAATCTTAAAATGTGTGACATGATGAATTAAAATTATATAATGTCCATTAATTATCTCTAGTGTTTCTTATTTGCCTCTTGTATGAAAAATTCCTTTATCACATTATGGGGGAGTATTATGCTTTGTGCATATTACAAACCTAGAGAGTGTGAACACTTGAAGTTGTGTCACATAGAATTGATATAATAGATTATCTTGTTATTATGTGACATGTTTGCTCAAACAAATCCCATTTTTTCCTAAAATGATTTCATTGCTATTCTCTTGGATTGTGTTTGTGAGAGTTTTTCTTTGCATGGTTTTCCACATTGTGTTGCTAGCTCTATATACTCTTTGGAAAATCATGTGCTTCAAGTTATTCTATTCATTGCCTTGCATGATGGTTTAACTTATTGAAGCTCTCAAGAATCTTCATTTGCATTATGGTTAATTCTCATCCTTTACCATATGCTTCCTTAGTTGTGAAGATGATCTTGAATATATTCTCAAACCACCATAGGTAAGTATTTCCTAAATATCTATTGTCCTTGGACAACTGGTAATATATTATGTGGTATATCTTTGGATCATGTTTACATTTGGCTCATGTGCTCAATTGCTTTATTTCTTGCCAAGAATTTGTCTTTGTGGGTTTGACTCCCATATGTCTTCCTTGCTTCTTATGGATCTCCTTATTTCACTTGAACCTTTTTAGTGTTTTGATAAACAACGGTAGAGTGATGATCCCGCATTTGTGCATTTTGTATTCAAATGAAAAATCCTAAATAGTGCACTAATTTTGGGGAAGCTCTCCTATGTTTGTTAGAACAATCTCTTGGTTCAATAATTGAACTTTGTAAGACAAACCTTTTCTTTTTGGTACTTTTGTGCCATCATGAAAAGTGTTGAGGGTTTTGTTTATTTGGAACCTTGCTTTCTTTGGGAGTTGTTTATCTCATTACTTGATATTTGGTTTTAGCTTCTTAAAATGAGATAAGTCCTTGAGCATGTGTGTATTGTATATCATTTTGCTCATTTTTTAGTTCATTTGTTGAACTTTGGAGTCAATCTTGTGTTGATTTGATTCTTGGATATGATTTGGACAACCTTTTGACATGTCACACCTTTGTGTGTCATCGTGTTGTATTTTGCATTTTGTCCAAGTCATATCTCCATTTGGTTCTTGAAAGTCTTGCATGCACATTTACTTTATGTAAATCTTATGGCATGCTTGCTTTCGTTGATCCAATACATAAGGAAAACTCCACAATAATCCTAAATCGGCTAAGATGTGCATGAAATTCAAAGTCATATCCATATGCACATATTTACCTGGAGTTTGTCCTATGTGTTGTAGTTTCACTAACTACTCGGACCCAATTAGTCTGGGGACCATTGTGTGCTTGAGCTTTGTCTTAGGTACATTGGTGATGCTTTGGATGCTCGTCTCACTCATGAAGAAGAAGTGAATGACAAGTGACCATTGGAGGCGGGCTATGATGTTATGACAAACTCATATCTACTACACACCATTGCATCCGGGTAACAAGTATCTATCTACCTCATGCATGCTTATCTTATATCCACCATGGGATTATCTTTGACATGAGTTGTTGTTTGAAAATGTTATGATCTTTCAAAGCTTCTAAATAAAAACCACTTTATTGCAAATATGAGTAAGTTGAGATGAGAGCATATTTCGGGGAATATAAAAATCATGCTTATGATTCACCTAATCCCAAATATGTCAACCTTGCAATTGAATTACATATCTTTTCCTCAATATGCTCACATGTGCAATGAAGATGAATTTGCAAATTTTGATTCTTCCATTTGGTATTTCATTGTGTGATACTTGTTTGCCTTTCTCAGATCATCTCAACTATCTCCTTCCCTTGGTGGTTGTTGTGATGTCTTTGATGTGGTTGTGGTTGAAGTTCTTCAATATACAATAAGATAAATTTGATCCTTTGGTCGTGCTATAAAGCAAATATCGCATTGGTATATTGTATCACTTCACCTTGGATATCTTGCTCTATTTCTCTTGTATCTATCTTGTGTGTGTGCATGTTTCTTGATGGATAAATATCTTTGTGATGTTGTCCACTTGGAGAAACTTATATACATGAGAGATGATACATATTATTTTAATATCCCTCTTTATTGGAGTCCATTCTTTTTATTCTTGTTTGACTCTTTTGTGGCTCCACAAAGAATTTGATATGACTGCTATTTTATTCTATTTTCATCTTCACGCACTTATACTTGATTTTGGTACAAGCTTTGATTTTATTTGCTTCTTATTAAGCTTGTGTTTCTTTTTTTCATTTTATATTTTTGTTTTCAATCTTGGGTGATGCATGGTTATGCTTAGCAACCTCATTCATTGAAGACTATGGTGATGCTCAATGCTCATCCTCGAATTAGTCTTATAATATGTTTTGTCATGCCTCTCACACATTCTTTTGGTTGAGCATTATCTAATATTGCTTCTTGCTTGATGCTCAACCATTTGATTATTCCAAGTGATGCTTAATCTATTATATGATCTCTTGAAAATGTTTGTGTTTTAAATGGTAACTAGCGGGGTGGCCCGTGCATACTGCACGGCTAGACTTGTTTCACTTTTCCATGATAGAAGTCATTTTCAATATGTTTGTCTTCACTGAATGCATAATTTTGTATTACAAAATATGAACATCAATGTTGTTTAAAAAATGTTAATACTCATAGTAACTAAAATCCAAGGTAATATATGAGTATGTATATACTCAATCTTCTACATTATTTACCAACATTTTGGTGTTAGTTTCATGGATTAGAAAATGTAATTCATTTGAGAGTGACGTATGTTTCAATAGCTTACTCCGATATGAGACAAAGTATGACACGCGACACAATTTTACCTTAATGATTTCAGTTCGAGTTGGCATAAGACTACTTCGGTGTCATCATATTTTGAATAAATATATGTTATAAATATCACTATTCTAGAAATTAATGATATGGAAAGGAGCGCCATTGAACCTCTTCTTGCACAAGGATTAATTGGAGCGTGGGGTTTGTTTGGCTCGTACTGTATCGCCGTCGTGCCGTGCCGCTCCGCATTCATGGAGACGGTTGTAACCTGATTGTACGTGTTGAACTGCTAACCTGCTTGGTTGCTGCCGGTGCATATTCCTCGATCCACCATGGAAATCAAACATACAAGGATTCGTATCGGTGTGTCCCTCCGGTTGTATGTGCGCATCATCCAGGCGGAGTTTTCATTAATCGACCAGACAAAGAATAATGTCCAGCTTGTAAGCGTCTCATTTATGAATTGCTAAGAGATTCATCAGGCCATCTAGATCTAGGATGCTAATGAATCTCATTATACAATAACTGAGATATTTTGACCATAGAATCCAGCATGTATACTCTCTTTCAGAACTCCAAGAGATCAAGGAGCAGGCCATCTAGTACGTCATGTGGATGATAATAATGAATGTTATGTGCCGACGCCTCTGATTGCTATCAAAAAAATTGTAGACCTTGCACCCAGGAGCCTTATCTTCTTCGGCACTTCGGCGGCGCTAGATCGACAACCATCGTAGGCTGAGGCTCATTGTAGATTTCATGGAGGATCTTCATAGGGCACACTTTCACATCCAAAAGATAGTTTCGAGTCCGATGTAGCCTCCCATGCGTGCGTCCGCCATTGTTGTAAAGCCGCAGGGATCATCAAACATAGAGACTCTGAGACCTAGGACCCCTTGTTTTTACAAAACCTTCAATCGTGTTGGCTGGTACCGGCTGCCAAGATTTAATCCATCGAATCACGGCTTATGTGAGCGGTCACCCGACGATGAAAGCATATATGGAGTTGGAGAGGATATTACCTAATGTTTTACGGTGTTTATGCTCTGCCTCTTTTGATCCGCTGGGTGCGATGACGGCGTGGCTGTATATTGGTTTCGTTGATGTGGAGCCTTGGGTTAGTCGGCCGTTCAAGCAGCTTCGGCTCTTACTGTACGGATGGTCGTCCTGCCGTCCCTTCGCCTCCACCGGACGTGTACGGGATGCATTGCGTCTTGTCAGGCGCCTGGAGCTGCGTATGTAGGATTGTAGGTGCTCAGCAGTAGATGCACGTCCGTGTGCTGACCTGCTGCTGCAGATGCATGTATCCGGGGGATCGAGAAAAAGGACGGAGATTTGATCGAGAGCTGAGTAATTTAAAGAGACAGAGTTGCTGTTTGCTGTTGAGATATAGCTATAGACGTTGAGATTTGTTTTTCCGTTGTAGATTTGTAGACGTGGGGTAGAAGGAAATATATGACGTGGGGGAGAAGGACTTTATACCCGCAGATTAAGATCAACGCACAGGAGGCCGGACGTGCGGAATTTAATCTTTACCGTTCCTTTTGCTTTAATTATTCTTACCTAATCTAGAGCGTTGGTTGTTTGTTGTTTTAATAATATAATGGAAAACGCTTACCATCCCCCGGGGGAACGCGTCGCCCGCTTCCTCCTCCTTCTGGGCGTGACACGCGTCCTCGCGTGGGAGAAAAAAAAAGCCAGCACTACCTTATCTCTTCGTGCTGTTTCCCCATCTTCTCTTTCGCAGAGCACGCCTCCATGGATCGGAATGGAGCACCGTAGCGCCCCAGGCTCCCGCCCCGCCGTCTCCCCACGCTGCTGCGGCGCCGTCGTTCCCACGCTGTTGCTCCACTGCCGTGCCGACTCCCGCCATGGATCCCACCGCTCCTCCCTGCTCCGCACCGCCCCGCCATGATTCGCTCCGGCCGCTGTGATGCGAGAGCCAGGGAGGTTGCCGGCCAGCCCCGACTACAATCTTCGCCGACGACCACCAAGTACGGCCGCTTTGAGTCCGCCGCACGCCCCTGGAGAGCACCGGTGCCTCAAGGGGGTGGGGCTACTGCAAGCTGGCCGCCGGTGGAGCGGCAAGTCGCGGCCGGTCGCACTGCAGCCGCCCGTGCCAGGAGCAAGCGCCACCATGTGTGCTTCAAGGCGGGCGCCGGGTTGCTGCAAAGGGCCGATGCCGGAGATGCTAGGGGCCACCGCCGTTACTACAAGGGCAACCAAGGATGGCGTCGATGCTACAAAAAACCACCGCCGTTGCTACATGTGTCCGCCTCCGTTGCTACATCAGGCCGCCACATTTGGTATATCCGGCCGCCGGTGCTGGTACGTTCTTCCTCTGCCGTTGCTACATCCAGTCACCGGTGTTGCTACATCCGGCTTCCGGTGCTGCTACGTTCTTCCTCCGCCGCTGCTACATCCGGCCGCCGCTGCTACATGAGGCCGCCTTCGCTGCTACGTCCGGTCACGGCCGCTGCTACATCGGCCAGCGCTGCTACAGGAGGCCGCCTTCGCTGCTACGTCCGGCCGTCGCCGCTGCTACAGGAGGTCGCCTTCGCTGCTACGTCCGGTCGCCGCCGCTGCTACATCGGCCAGCGCTGCTACAGGAGGCCGCCTTCGCTGCTACGTCCGGCCGCCGCCGCTGCTACAGGAGGCCGCCGCCGCTGCTACATCGGGCCGCCGCCGCTGCTACAGGCGAGGCTGCAAGCGGAGTCACGGGAGCGCCTCAAGAGATGTCCAGGACTTGTACGCTAACGAGGAGGGAATTTTTTTTGTTTATCGGGTTGCCTTTTTTAATGTGACGAGTTCTGAAATCAGACGGCTTGTGGGGTCAAATCGGACGGCTGTCCACCCGGGGGATCGGGGATTTGATCCCCCGGGGGACGCTCAGCGCTTCCCTAATATAATAGATAGATGAGAGATTCCATGTTGTGCACATTGTATTCAAATCAAAATTATAACATGTGCACGCGTACCTTGGGGAGCTTCCTCATGTTATTTAAAATACCCATTTGTGACTATCATAAATCTTTATTTCACTTGGCATATTTTGTCTTGAGTGATCTTTTGGGAGTTATGATGCCATGTTTGTGTACCTTACTTCAATGCAAATTGTTTATCTTGTGCATAAACCGTGGGAAGCTTCCACATATTGCTTAAGAGCATTCTTTTTTATCTTATCATAATATCCATCATTTGGTTCGATGGTTCATTGGATTGCTTGCTTCATTTGTCAAAGCTTTCTCACCTTGTTGTCCTCTTGCAATCTTTGATCCTCAATATAGTTGGATTCCCTCCGAGTATTCGTCATTGAATACGTGCATTTGATTTCACTCACATTATTAGAAATGCACAACCTATGGAGAAACTCTCACTATATTGGCCTACTAAACCTTTCCTCCATTTCGGCAATCGATGCCAATGGGGGAGAATTTTGGAGGGTTTTAGAGAATTGCTTTTGATTGGTTCTTAAATGTTTGCCTTTCATGCTTGCATTTGTTGCTTTGCATGGTTGAATATTTAGATGATACCCCACTAGGCTTTAATTGCCGATATATGCAATCAAATTCAAGTTCATTCACACATGCATATATTATGGGGGAGTTTGTTCTAAATATTAAACTTGGGTTGCTCGCTAATTTTCTTATTTAAAACCCTCTCAAAGAGATTGTCATCAATTACCACAATGGGAGAGATTGAAAGGACATGGAGCCCCCATGTGTGGTTTTGGTAATTGATGATAATCCCTATGGACTAATGGTTGTATTGAGATTCTCTCTTAGGTCGCGTCCATTGGCAATACTTGAGCCATATGTTGGTCTCAAGGTTGCAAGATGAACAAGATCGAGTACAATGAAGAAGACGGTATTGAAGACAGATGAAGACGGTGTAGAAGATGAAGAGGGACGAAGACCATGAAGAAGAGATGAATACGGAGGCGTGCGTAGAAGATGGAATAAGATGGTGGCGTTTATGTTGGATGAATACGGTGGCATGTACAAGGTTGAAGAGGGATGAAGACGGAGCTCGCCGACTCGAGTGGAATGCGCAAGGACAAGGTTTGTGCTAGGTAGGATAGATGGTCGCATCACCGGAGAGAGCTCAAACCTTGCATGCATTGCATCATGTTTCTTGGTTGTCGTTGGTTCTTATCCATGAGATTTTCTAGAGCTTGTGTTCATTCTCATGACAAGCTCTAGATCATCGGAAACGAATTCCGGATGCATCTCATGTTGCGTGTTTGAGTTGGATGATTTTCCCGGTTTACCGCATTGATAGGTTGCACCACTAAATTCATTAGAAAATCATCATCGACTCTTTTCCATGTTTTCACCATGTGTGGTGGTAGATATCATCATCCTCTTTCCGGGAAAATTGGTTTCACCTCAATCGGAGTTTCCTAGCTTGAGTTATTGTCTTTTCCGTATCGCGGTTTAGAGGGAAAAAGAAAAAGGGCGGTAGTACCGGTCCAGTACCTGTCTAGTACCGGCTTGGTCTCTGTGAGCCCCTGGATCCGGACCGGTATTGGGCCGGTACCTACCCGGTACTACCGGTTCGAGAGGTAGTACTGCTTTCATAAGAGGTAGTACCGGTTTGGGTCATTTTCTGCCTGTTTTCTGCACAGTTTTGACGCAAGTGGTAGTACCGCTTTGACAAGCGGTAGTACCAGTTTGGGTCGCAAATCTGACTGTTTTCCAACCCCAACAGTCATGCTTTAGGGCCCCTATTTATACATATCTCCCACCTCCGTCCAAGGCAGTTCTTCCCATCCATTCTCTCTCCTCCATTGTCGACTTTGAAGAGCTTGATCCTCCTCTTGATCCCCCCACTATTTCTTGCATCTTTTTGGGGGAAAGGAGAGAGGAGATCTAGATCTAGTGCTCCACCAAGTGAATCCCTCTCCAAGTGAGGGGATCTTGCTAGATCTGGATCTTGGAGTAATTTGGTGTTCCTCCTCCTATTTTGTTCTTCCTCCCCTATTCCCCAATAGCTTTTGTAGCTTTGTTGGAATTTGGGAGAGAAGGACTTGGGCATCTTAGTGGGGTTCTTAGCCATTGCATTAGCTGCATCGGTTTGGGTTCTCTCCGTGGTTTCGGTCTCGCGTGAGTTCCATGTAGGGTTTCTTGGAACCCTAGAGGGCTTGTTGACCTTAGTGGTGTTGTTGCCTTCGTGGCCTTGTCGCCTTTGTGGTCTTGTTGCCTTTGTGGCGTAGTAGCCTTTGTGGCATTGTTTCCTTTGTGGAGTGTGGTAGCTTTTGTGGTTTTGGAGCCGGTTGTGGCGCGTTGGAGCCTCCGTGGCCTTGTTGTCGTGTGTGGCATGTTTTAGCCTTCGTGGCCTTGTACTTGAGAGCCTCCGTGTTGTGAAGTTTGCCTCAAGCTTGATACTTGGGTGTTTGCCCCAAGGTTGTACGGGTTCGGTGACCACCCTCAAGGGTCCCTTAGTGGATCGAGACTTTGCCTTTCGTGGAAAGGCTCGAGGAGAATACGGTGGCCCTAGTGGCTCATTGGAGTGCCACGTGCCTCCACACCGCTCCAACGGAGACGTAACACCCAAGGGTGTGAACTTCGGGATACATCGTCGTCTCCTCGTGCACCGTTTACTTCTCAACCCAAGCTCCTTTACCTATGCGCTTTACATTGTGGTAGCCTTCGTGCTTGATGTTCTATATCTTGTTTGCTATCACCTTGTTGCTCATCATGCTTAGCATAGGTTGTTGGTGCACATAGGCAAACCCTAGTTGATAGGCTTTGTGCTTAACAAGTAAACCTTAGTAGTTTTATTCCGCCTTGATAAACCCTCAAGTAGAAGTTTTTACAACCCGCCTATTCACCCCCCCTCTAGGCAACATCCTTGTAGATTCACCATTGGTTCCGATCAAACATCTTCTCCATATGTACTCATATTAAGAGGCCTATGGTACCTTGCTTTGCATGTTTCTGTTTCTTCAGTTCTGCATTGGCCAATGATTGAAAAATGGCACAACGGAAGGTAGGGTGCTGCCCAAAAACTAAGTCATGTGTGCCATATTCGATGCAAGCTACACTTAGTTTTTGGCAGTCCCTCTGGCTGCTGTGTGATTCAACATATGAGGCCTAACATAGGCATCCCCAATGGGCCTGCCGAAGATGGTACCCGGGGTTTACTGAAGGCCCATGACTCGAAGAATAAGAAGATTCGAAAGCCCAAGTTATTATTAAGGAAAGCTAGAATTATATTAGAAAGTACTATTTGTAATCTTGCGGGACGGGTTGGAAACCCTCCCGGACTCTGTAACTTGTGTATTACGAATCCCTCGGCTCCGCCTCCTATATAAGGGGGAGTCGAGGGACAAAGAGAGGATCGATTCATTGTGCCCCGCAACCCTAGTTTTTACATCGTCGAGTACTTTTCGGCTGAAACCTTCGAGATCTACTTGCCCTCTACTTCCAACTAAAACCCTAGTCTACAATCTGTAGTCATTGATAAGTTAATCCCTTGTCAATTGGCGCCTTATGTGGGAATTAGAGGTGTCAAGGAGCTGATCTCGATGGCACGTTCAAGATCGTCGACTTCATCAACTGGAAGCAACGCAATGGACAGAGGTAAACAGATCGAAACTGGTCTAGTTGATTTTGTTCCTCACCCGCCCTCCCGTTTGGATGCATATGCGTATCTGGAGGAGCCCATGGAGATGACGTTTGGAAAGTTCCACTTCCGCGTCGAGAAAGAAGGAGCGTATCGTCTCAAAATTCTGATCTCGTCGGGATTATCAGCGGTTGATCCCGATTTTTCAAGTTCAGCATCATCAATCGAGTCAGGCGACGAGAAAACTTCATCGCCACGCTTCATCAGCTCCATGGCAAGTGAAAAACTCGCCAAGATCTTCAGCGACATGTCTTTCGAGTCATCTGCGGACTCCTATATAAGCGATGACTCGAGCGACATCGACAGCTTCAACTTCATCGACAGATCCATCACTGTTGGAAAGGTCTTCACCAATCTCTATGATGGTGTCACCAAACCTGACAAAGTTCAGAATCCAAAATATCATCAGATCTACGCAATTGGAGAACCAAGTCGGCCAGAACCGGCGACGTCAGATGCTTTCGACGATGCGAGAAATCCGTATGTCGATCCCGCAGATCTCGCGCAAGGTTTGGGAACAAAATATATCGGAACAGGAACACGAGAGATGGTGCGATTTCCGCAGGCAGTATGGGATCGAGTCGCAAGAGCTATTGATGGTACAGAACTAATGACCATTACGGCAACACCTGAGGAGTCACAAGCGTATCAGTATAGGCTTGCACGTATCAGGAGGGAGCTCGAGAAACGAAAATCGAGTTGGACAGAGGCGAGGAAGCAACCTCCGCATCAAGCAGGCGAAGGGCAGAGCTAAGCCGACATTCAGGAACTTCGGGAGATAGTCATAGGGAAGCTCGAAGGAGAGCGAGATCTCGCCTGCAAAATATACCTGAAGCAGAGAGATAAAACTTGGTTCAAAACCTCGACATGTCTTTCATGTCAATCGACACGAGGGGGAATATTATTCCCAAAACACCGGAAGCGGGGTATATGGCAACGCAAGCTTTTATCCTAGCGTCCAGGCCACCTCCCGGAGATCCAAGAGAAGCGTTGTATAACATGGCCATGGCAGGGTGTGGAGCCATGGGAGCAGCATTTACAGCTACACCTCCCGAAGGATCAGCAAGGCAAAATAGTCCACGACCCACTGCAGCAGCACCAGGTCCCGAAAGAACAACTGGAGCAAGAGACACAGCGGCACAAGCACGGGTGGACAGAGCACGACAAAATAGAAGAGAACATCGGCATTCCCCAGAGATAGATGACGAGGATATGTGTGGGCTACCGTGCTTTACAAGAAGGATCCGGAAAACTCGAGTTCCTTCAGGGTTTAAGTTACCCGATAATTTCAAAAAAATCGATGGCCTGCAAGATCCCGAAGATTGGCTAGTCGACTACCTCTAAACGGTGAAACTGATAGGTGGAACCAGAGCAACAGCCATGCAGGGCATTCAAGTACACCTAAGTGGAGCCGCAAGATCTTGCATCAAGAAGCTTCCTCCAGGTTTCATTGATAGCTGGGACAGTTTTGAGGATGTGTTCGTCAAAAATTTCCAATCCACCTGCAAAAAACCTGCATCACTGATACGTCTCCGACGTATCGATAATTTCTTATGTTCCATGCCACATTATTGATGATATCTACATGTTTTATGCATACTTTATGTCATATTTATGCATTTTCCGGCACTAACCTATTAACGAGATGCCGAAGAGCCGATTGCTTTGTTTTACGCTGTTTTTGGTTTCAGAAATCCTAGTAAGGAAATATTCTCGGAATTGGACGAAATCAACGCCCAGGGGCCTATTTTTACACGAAGCTTCCAGAAGACCGGAGGACTTACGAAGTGGGGCCACGAGGTGGCCAGACACTAGGGCGGCGCGGCCCAGGTGCTGGCCGCGCGGCCCTAGCGTGTGGGCCCCTCGTGTGGCCCCCTGACCTGCCCTTCCGCCTACATATAGTCTTCGTCGCGAAACCCCCGTACCGAGAGCCACGATACGGAAAACCTTCCAGAGACGCCGCCGCCGCCAATCCCATCTCGGGGATTCGGGAGATCGCCTCCGGCACCCTGCCGGAGAGGGGAATCATCTCCCGGAGGACTCTTCACCGCCATGGTCGCCTCCGGAGTGATGAGTGAGTAGTTCACCCCTGGACTATGGGTCCATAGCAGTAGCTAGATGGTCGTCTTCTCCTTATGTGCTTCATTGTCGGATCTTGTGAGCTGCCTATCATATCAAGATCATCTATTTGTAATCCTTCATGTTGTGTTTGTTGGGATCCGATGGATAGAGAATACTATGTTATGTTGATTATCAATCTATTACCTATGTGTTGTTTATGATCTTGCATGCTCTCCGTTATTAGTAGAGGCTCTGGCCAAGTTTTTACTCTTAACTCCAAGAGGGAGTATTTATGCTCGATAGTGGGTTCATGCCTCCATTAAATCTGGGACGAGTGACAGAAAGTTCTAAGGTTGTGGATGTGCTGTTGCCACTAGGGATAAAACATTGATGCTATGTCCGAGGATGTAGTTATTGATTACATTACGCACCATACTTAATGCAATTTTCTGTTGTTTGCAACTTAATACTGGAAGGGGTTCGGATGATAACCTGAAGGTGGACTTTTTAGGCATAGATGCATGCTGGATAGCGGTCTATGTACTTTGTTGTAATGCCCAAATTAAATCTCACTATACTCATTATATCATGTATGTGCATGGTCATGCCCTCTCTATTTGTCAATTGCCCAACTGTAATTTATTCACCCAACATGCTATTTATCTTATGGGAGAGACACCTCTAGTGAACTGTGGACCCCGGTCCATTCTTTTACATCAAATACAATCTACTGCAATACTTGTTCTACTGTTTTCTGCAAACAATCATCATCCACACTATACATCTAATCCTTTGTAACAGCAAGCCGGTGAGATTGACAACCTCACTGTTTCGTTGGGGCAAAGTACTTTGGTTGTGTTGTGCAGGTTCCACGTTGGCGCCGGAATCTCTGGTGTTGCTCCGCACTACATCCCGCCGCCATCAACCTTCGACGTGCTTCTTGACTCCTACTGGTTCGATTAAACCTTGGTTTTTTACTGAAGGAAAACTTGGTACTGTGCGCATCATACCTTCCTCTTGGGGTTCCCAACGGACGTGTTAACTACGCGCAATCAAGCTCTTTTTCTGGCGCCGTTGCCGGGGAGATCAAGACACGCTGCAAGGGGAGTCTCCACAATCCAATCTCTTTACTTTGTTTTTGCCTTGCTTTATTTTATTTACTACTTTGTTTGCTGCACTTATATCAAAACACAAAAAAATTAGTTGCTAGCTTTACTTCATTTACTGTCTTGTTCTCCATATTAAAAACACACAAAAATTAGTTACTTGCATTTATTTTATCTAGTTTGCTTTATTTACTACTGCTAAAATGGGTACTCCTGAAAATACTAAGTTGTGTGACTTCACAACCACAAATAACAATGATTTCTTATGCACACCTATTGCTCCACCTCGCTACTACAAGCAGAATTCTTTGAAATTAAACCCGCTTTATCGAATCTTGTTATGCGAGAGCAATTTTCCGGTGTTAGTTCCGATGATGCTGCTGCCCATCTCAATAATTTTGTTGAACTATGTGAAATGCAAAAGTATAAAGATGTAGATGGTGACATTATAAAATTAAAATTGTTTCCTTTCTCTTTAAGAGGAAGAGCTAAAGATTGGTTGCTATCTCTGCCTAGAAATAGTATTGATTCTTGGACTAAATGCAAGGATGCTTTTATTGGTAGATATTATCCTCCCGCTAAAATTATATCTTTGTGGAGTAGCATAATGAATTTTAAACAATTGGATAATGAGCATGTTGCACAAGCTTGGGAAAGAATGAAATCTTTGGTTAAAAATTGCCCAATCCATGGACTGACTACTTGGATGATCATCCAAACCTTTTATGCAGGCCTGAACTTTTCTTCGCGGAACCTATTGGATTCAGCTGCTGAAGGTACCTTTATGTCCATCACTCTTGGCGAAGCAACAAAGCTTCTTGATAATATGATGATTAATTACTCTGAATGGCACACGGAAAGAGCTCCACAAGGCAAGAAGGTAAATTCTGTCGAAGAAACCTCTTCCTTGAGTGATAAGATTGATGCTATTATGTCTATGCTTGTGAATGGTAGATCTAATGTTGATCCTAATAATGTTCCGTTAGCTTCATTGGTTGCTCAAAAAGAACATGTTGATGTGAATTTCATTAAAAATAACAATTACAATAATTCTAGGCCATATCCTGCTAATGGTAACTCTTATGGTAGATATGTTTCACCTAATGAGGAAAAGATGTTAGAAATTGAAAGATCCAGCAAGAGCTTTATGAAATCACAATATGAGCAAAACAAATTGTTTACTAAAACTATGAATAAACAATCTACCTTGTTGAAGAATATAGGAAATCAACTTGAAAATCTGAATATGGAGATTTCTGGGTTGCAAACTAAACTTGCAAATGCTGAAAACCGAATCTCATACATGTCTCGCGTCACAATCTTCTTTAATTAATAAAATGGCTGCTAAACCTGAGGATATTGATAATAAAATTGTTACTACAGCAAATGCCATCCAAGTTAGAATTAATGAGAATATAAGATTGATGGCCGAATTGCATGCTAGGTGGGAAAGAGAAGAAAATGAAAAACTAGCTAAAGAGAATAATGTAGCTAAAGTTTGGACTATTACCACCACTAGCAATGCTAATGCTCCACATGTTGCTGCACCTCCTACTAATAATGGTAAAAGAATTGGTGTTGGCAATGTTTCCACTTCTAATGCAAAGCCAAAACTGCCGAAAACTGCTAAAACTGCCTGTGATAAAACTGCTGAAATTTTTTCCAACATTGGGGATGATGATCCCATTGCTTTAGATTATAATGGTTTGGATTTTGATGATTTCCACATCTCTGAAGTTATAAAGTTCTTACAAAAACTTGCTAAGAGTCCTAATGCTAGTGCTATAAACTTGGCTTTCACAAAACATATTACAAATGCTCTCATAAAAGCTAGAGAAGAGAAACTAGAACGTGAAGCTTCTATTCCTAGGAAGCTAGAGGATGGTTGGGAGCCCATCATTAAGATGAAGGTCAATGACTTTGATTGTAATGCTTTATGTGATCTTGGTGCAAGTATTTCCGTTATGCCTAAGAAAATCTATAATATGCTTGACTTGCCACCATTGAAGAATTGTTATTTGGATGTTAATCTTGTTGATAATGCTATAAAGAAACCTTTGGGGAGAGTTGATAATGTTCGCATTACCGTTAAAAATAACCTTGTCCCGTTGATTTTGTTGTCTTGGATATTGAATGCAATGCATCTTGTCCCATTATATTGGGAAGACCTTTTCTTCGAACTGTTGGAGCTATCATTGATATGAAGGAAGGTAATATTAAATATCAATTTCCTCTCAAGAAAGGTATGGAACACTTCCCTAGAAAGAGAATGAAGTTACCTTTTGATTCTATTATTAGAAAAAATTATGATGTTGATACTTCGTCTCTTGATAACACTTGATATACACTTTACGCGCCTAGCTGAAAGGCGTTAAAGAAAAGCGCTTATGGGAGACAACCCATGTTTTTACTACAGTACTTTTATATTATATTTGAGTCTTGGAAGTTGTTACTACTGTAGCAACCTCTCCTTATCTTAGTTTTGTGCATTGTTGTGCCAAGTAAAGTCGTTGATAGTAAGGTTCATACTAGATTTGGATTACTGCGTGAAATGCATTTCTTTGCTGTCACGAAGCTGCGCCTAATTCTCTGTAGGTAACTCAGAAAATTATGCCAATTTACGTGAGTGATCCTCATATATGTACGCAACTTTCATTAAATTTGAGCATTTTCATCTGAGCAAGTATGGTGCCTCAATAAAATTCGTCTTTACGAACTGTTCTGTTTTGACAGATTCTGCCTTTTATTTCGCATTGCCTGTTTTGCTATGCTTGATGGATTTTTCTATTCCATTGACTTTCAGTAGCTTTGTGAAATGTCCAGAAGTGTTAAGAATGATTATGTCACCTCTGAACATGTAAATTTTAATTGTGCACTAACCCTCTAATGAGTTGTTTTGAGTTTGGTGTGGAGGAAGTTTTCAAGGATCAAGAGAGGGAGATGATACAATATGATCAAGGAGAGTGAAAGCTCTAAGCTTGGGGATGCCCCGGTGGTTCACCCCTGCATATTTTAAGAAGACTCAAGCGTCTAAGCTTGGGGATGCCCAAGGCATCCCCTTCTTCATCGACAACATTATCAGGTTCCTCCCCCGAAACTATATTTTTATTCCATCACATCTTATGTGCTTTGCTTGGAGCGTCGGTTTGTTTTTGTTTTTATTTTTGTTTGAATAAAATGGATCCTAGCATTCATTGTGTGGGAGATAGACACGCTCCGTTGTTGCATATGGACAAATATGTCCTTAGGCTTTACTCATAGTATTCATGGCGAAGGTTGAATCTTCTTCGTTAAATTGTTATATGGTTGGAATCGGGAAATGCTACATGTAGTAATTCTAAAATGTCTTGAATAATTTGATACTTGGCAATTGTTGTGCTCATGTTTAAGCTCTTGCATCATATACTTTGCACCTATTAATGAAGAAATACATAGAGCTTGCTAAAATTTGGTTTGCATAATTGGTCTCTCTAAAGTCTAGATAATTTCTAGTATTGAGTTTGAACAACAAGGAAGACGGTGTAGAGTCTTATAATGTTTACAATATGTCTTTTATGTGAGTTTTGCTGCACCGGTTCATCCTTGTGTTTGTTTCAAATAACCTTGCTAGCCTAAACCTTGTATCGAGAGGGAATACTTCTCATGCATCCAAAATCCTTGAGCCAACCACTATGCCATTTGTGTCCACCATACCTACCTACTACATGGTATTTCTCCGCCATTCCAAAGTAAATTGCTTGAGTGCTACCTTTAAAATTTCTATCCTTTACCTTTGCAATATATAGCTCATGTGACAAATAGCTTAAAAATTATTGTGGTATTGAATATGTACTTATGCACTTTATCTCTTATTAAGTTGTTTGTTGTGCGATAACCATGTTCCTGGGGACGCCATCAACTAATCTTTGTTGAATATCATGTGAGTTGCTATGCATGTCCGTCTTGTCTGAAGTAAGGGAGATTTACCACTCATTTAATGGTTAGAGCATGCATAATGTTAGAGAAGATCATTGGGCCGCTAACTAAAGCCATGATCCATGGTGGAAGTTTCAGTTTTGGACATATATCCTCAATCTCATATGAGAACATTAATTTTTGCTACATGCTTATGCATTAAAGAGGAGTCCATAATATGTTGTCTATGTTGTCCCGGTATGGATGTCTAAGTTGAGAATAATCAAAAGCGAGAAATCCAATGCGAGCTTTCTCCTTAGACCTTTGTACAGGCGGCATAGAGGTACCCTTTGTGACACTTGGTTAAAACATGTGTATTGCGATGACAATCCCGGTAATCCAAGCTAATTAGGACAAGGTGCGGGCACTATTAGTATACTATGCATGAGGCTTGCAACT
>NC_061513.1:169032265-169093056 GCF_022539505.1 Lolium rigidum | reverse complement strand
CTTCCGCCTACAAATAGCCTCCGTCGCGAAACCCCCGATCGAGAGCCACGATACGGAAAACCCTACCGAGACGCCGCCGCCGCCAATCCCATCTCGGGGGATTCTGAGATCTCCTCCGGCACCCCGCCGGAGAGGGGATTCATCTCCCGGGAGGACTCTTCACCGCCATGGTCGCCTCCGGAGTGATGAGTGAGTAGTTCACCCCTGGACTATGGGTCCATAGCAGTAGCTAGATGGTTGTCTTCTCCTCATTGTGCTTCATTGTTGGATCTTGTGAGCTGCCTAACATGATCAAGATCATCTATCTCGTAATACTATATGTTGTGTTTGCTCGGGATCCGATGGATAGAGAATACTATGTTATGTTAATTATCAAGTTATTACCTATGTGTTGTTTAAGATCTTGCATGCTCTCCGTTATTAGTAGAGGCTCTGGCCAAGTTTTCGCTATTAACTCCAAGAGGGAGTATTTATGCTCGATAGTGGGTTCATGTCTCCGTGAATCTGGGGAGTGACGAAACCCCTAAGGTTATGGATGTGTCGTTGCCACTAGGGATAAAACATTGATGCTATGTCCGAGGATGTAGTTATTGATTACATTACGCACCATACTTAATGCAATTGTCTCGTTGTTTTGCAACTTAATACCGGAAGGGGTTCGGATGATAACCCGAAGGTGGACTTTTTAGGCATAGATGCATGCTGGATGGCGGTCTATGTACTTTGTCGTAATGCCCAATTAAATCTCACTATATTTATCATGACATGTATGTGCATTGTTATGCCCTCTCTATTTGTCAATTGCCCGACCGTAATTTGTTCACCCAACATGCTTTTATCTTATGGGAGAGACACCTCTAGTGAACTGTGGACCCCGGTCCTATTCTTTACATCGCAATACAATCTACCGCAATACTTGTTTTACTCGTTTTCTCGCAAACAATCATCTTCCACACAATACGGTTAATCCTTTGTTACAGCAAGCCGGTGAGATTGACAACCTCACTGTTTCGTTGGGGCAAAGTACTTTGGTTGTGTTGTGCAGGTTCCACGTTGGCGCCGGAATCTCCGGTGTTGCGCCGCACTACATCCCGCCGCCATCAACCTTCAACGTGCTTCTTGGCTCCTCCTGGTTCGATAAACCTTGGTTTCTTTCTGAGGGAAAACTTGCTGCTGTGCGCATCATACCTTCCTCTTGGGGTTCCCAACGAACGTGTGAGTTACACGCCATCAGTTATAACAAACATAGGAGAGCTCCCACAAAATTAGTGAAGTATTTAGGATTTTGCATTTGAATACAAAATGCACAAATGCGGGATCATCCTATCGTTATTTATAAAAACACTAAAAAGGTTCAAGTTAAATAAGGAGATCCATCAAAATCAAAGAAGACACATGGGAGTCAAACCCACAAAGACAAATTCTTGGCAAGAAATAGAGCAATTGAGCATACGAGCCAAATGTAAAGATGATCCAAAATATACCACATAATATATTACCAATTGTCCAAGGACAATAGATATTTAGGAAATATTTCCCTATGGTGGTTTGAGAATATATCCAAGATCATCTTCACAGCTAAGAAAGCATATGGTAAAGGATGAGAGTTTACCATAATGCAAAAGGGAGATTCTTGAGAGCTTTAATTAATTACACCAACATGCAAGGCAATGAATAGCATAACTTGAAGCACATGATTTTCCAAAGAGTATATAGAGCTAGCAACACAATGTGGAAAACCAAGCCAATAAAAACTCTCACAAACAAAATCCAAAAGAATGGTAATAAAAGCATTTTAGGAAAATATGATTTGTTTGAGCAAACATGTCACATAGGAACAAGATAATCTACAATATCAATTCTATGTGACACAGCCTCAAGTGTTCACATTTTCTAATTTTGTAATATGCACAAAGCATAATACTCCCCCATAATGTGATAAAGGAATTTTTCATACAAGAGGCAAATAAGAACCCCCAGAGATAATTGATGGACAATTATAGAATTTTAATTCATCATGTCGCACATTTTAAGATTGTGAAATGCAAAGCATATCACTCCCCCAAAATGGGATAGTCAATTAATTTCTCACAAGAGCCAACAACTAAGATATCAACAAGATGCAATAGGATCAACATAAGAACAATTATACATGATGTTCCACCCAACATATATAAGCATGATAACAAGATAAGAAAGTAGGAAGCACAACATACATAACCACATGCAAGGTACAAAACCAACACATGTAAGGGGGCGAGTAACTTTCAATGCAAAGGAGTTGAGGTCTTGTTACCGCAAGGTGGAGCATGGATAAAGGATGGAAGAAATAATAACCAATGACTTGACTTGAGGAAGTAAGAATGATGAAGACCCCTTAATTCTTCATGAACTAGTCAAGTCTCCAATGCCCTCTAATCATACCTATTGATCAAATTTTGGCTTGTTGGTCCCTAACCAAGTTGGGTCCTAAGTAGCTAGTCACAATAGGCTTGGCAACCCAAATGGTTCTTTTTACGAAACCACTTTGAGTGCCAAGATATTTGGCAAACACATTACCAACCTTATCCTTACGAAGAGAATAAGCACCAATAGTGCAAAAGGAGGAGATGTGGCCCTTCTCACGGCATATGTAGCATGTCCTTCTCTTCTCCTTCTTCTCACTTGATTTATCCACAACGGGAGCCTTGGCTTGATCCTTCTTGGGTAACGGCCTTTCTTCAACTCGAGGTAGAACATGAGCTCCATCTTGAGGTAGACCTTGAGCTCCATCTTGAGGCCGCTTCCCTTGTTTCTTCTCGCCAAGTGGCTTCTTCTTCAAAGGGCAAGATATAACATGATGCCCTTCTTCCGCTTGTGCATTATGGACTACTTGTTGTTGTTGGAGTTGAATCCAAGTCCACTCATGTCATTGGGGGATTGTTGCTCACTCAACATGACGTCAAGTTTGCTCTTCCCTTCATGACCCTTTACCAAGTCCTTCTTAAAAAATGTGACTTGAGCCGAGCTCTTCGACTTACTCTACATGGTTAGTAACAACACAAGTACTAGCGGAAGTGGAAGCTTCATTGTTAGAGCAATAAGCCGAGGTAGGTAATTCACCACAAGATATAGCAATAGCATGAGTGGGTGAATTACAAGCACTAGCACATGGATTGTTAGAGCAACAAGTCATAGAATGTAGTTAACCACAAGATATATCAATAGCATGAGTGGGTGAACTACAAGCACTAGCACATGGCAAAATAGCATTTTGATAGGTAGTGTTAGTACCAACATGAGGCTCACAAGATGTTACCTTTGTCATGATCACCTCATGATCTAACTTTAGCACATCATGAGATACTAGAAGATCATCATGGGAGCTAGAGATCTTTCCATGACTTTCTTCCAATTTATTATAATTACTTGTTAGCAAAGCAAGTTGAGCTCTTAGCTCAACATTCTCCTTTCAAGATGGATGCTTCACAAGAGGTAGAGTTAGTAGCACAAGCATCATCAATAATAGCACAAGGAGAAGGCAACTTATAAAGCTCTATTAGGTTGGAAGCCTTAAGTTGCTCATGTGACTCGGTGAGTTTGATGAGCTCACTCTCAATGGCCATAGATCCATTTTTTAGAAGCTCAAAGTCCTCAAGGAGTTTAGCATGAGCAATTACTAGCTCATCATTTTTAGTCTGAAAATCATGTGCCACCTCTAAAGCTCTATCACAAGATTCATTTACTTTAGATAGCTCTAGAGTAAATGTCTCCTCAAGAGATTCATTGGTAGTTTGTTGTTCTTCAAGAACTTCACTAAGAGTTGCAATCTCGTTTGCATACTCACGCTCATGCTCTTCCATTCTCAATTATTTTTGTGCTCTCAATGGCAAAAAGCCAAGATTTTCATAAAGTTAGAGCAAAAAAATTTCTTCTTATGAAGAGCATGGAAGACCAACTCACCCATCATGTTTAAGGAAGCAACATTAAGTGCTTCCATATCATCATCCTCATCATCACTAGATAGATAGGGTTCCAAAGAAGGAGATACCTTAGAAGGCCTAGCCATAAGGCATGTGTGATAACCGTGACATGATGAAGAGGATGATGTAATTGAAGCTCCATCCAAGATCTTGTCTTGGCCCACAGTATCTTCGGTTTCCTCTACATTGTTAGTCACACAAATACTAGAGGAGAACAAAGCATTTTTATTATGGCAACAAGACAAGGCAAGCAAATCATCAAGAGGTGTAGATATGCAAGGACTATCAACACTAGCATGTAAGGTATTTCTAGTGCTATAAGTGTTCATGTCCAAAGATGAATCATTGCAATGGGATAGGGATGAAGGATCATCAAGAGAAAGATCACTATCAACAATGCAATGTTCATCACCACTCACCATGCCATTACCTTGTGTCTTACCACACATTGGTGAAGTGGAAGGAGTGCAATAATCCTCAATGGTCTTGGACGCACCATATGTTTCTTGAAGCTTTATCCAAAACTCATGAGCACTCCGGAAAGGAGCGATGGATGAGATAACTACATGGCTCACAATATGGCAACGCACATTAGTAGCTTGAGCATCTAGATAAGAGTTTTCTTCTCCTCATAAGATGGATTTTGTGGATCCTCAGGAGGAGAAAAACCCATATCAAGAATTTGCTCCATATGTGGGTGCATGCCCCGAAAATAATCAAGCATGTAGAATTTCCATGCATCATAGTTAGTGCCATAAAATGTAAAAGTGTCATTGTGCACTAATCCTCTAGCTGACATCTTTACTCTCAAGGTGGTGAAGCCTAATAAGATAAGAGAGCCCTAGCTCTGATACCAATTGAATGTACAAGGATGTCGCCTAGAGGGGGGGTGAATAGACGGGTTGTAAAACTTCTACTTGAGGGCTTATCGGGGCGGAATAAAACTACTAAGGTTTACTTGTTAAGCACAAAGCCTATCAACTAGGGTTTGCCTATGTGCACCAACAACCTATGCTAAGCATGATGAGCAACAAGGTGATAGCAAACTAGATATAGAACATCAAGCACGAAGGCTATCACAATGTAAAGCGCATAGGTAAAGGAGCTCGGGGTGAGAAGTAACTGATGCAAGAGGAAACGATGATGTATCCCGAAGTTCACACCCTTGGGTGCTACGTCTCCGTTGGAGCGGTGTGGAGGCACGAGGCACTCCAATGAGCCGCTAGGGCCACCGTATTCTCCTCGAGCCTTTCCACCAAAGGGAAAGCCTCGATCCACTAAGGAACCCTTGAGGGTGGTCATCGAACCCGTAGAAGCTTGGGGAAAACACCCAAGTATCAAGCTTGAGGCAAACTCCACAACACAGAGGCTCTGGAGTACAAGGCCACAAAGGCTACAACACGCCACACACGGCAACAAGGCCACGAAGGCTCCAACGCGCCACAACCGGCTCCAAAACCACAAAGACTACCACACTACACAAAGGCAACAACGCCACAAAGGCTACTACGCCACAAAGGCGACAAGGCCACAAAGGCAACAAGGCCACAAAGGCGACAAGGCCATGAAGGAAACAACACCACTAAGGTCAACAAGCCCTCTAGGGTTCCAAGAAACCCTAGAGGGAACTCACACGTACTCACACGAGACCGAAACCCCAGAGAGAACCCAGACCGATGCACCTAATGCAATGGCTAAGAACACCATTAAGATGCCCAAGTCCTTCTCTCCCAAATTCCAACAAAGCTACAAAAGCTATTGGAGCAATAGGGGACGAAGAACAAAATAGGAGGAGGAACACCAAATTACTCTAAGATTTAGGTCTAGCAAGATCCCGTCACTTGGAGATGGATTCAGTTGGTGGAGCACTAGACACTACTAGGATTTTGCTTACCGCCGGCGCACAAAAATCGCTACCTCCGGCGCCTTGCTGTTCGCCGGCGATCACCTCGCCGGTGGTAAAGTGCTATCGCTGGCATATTCGTAAGCGCCGGCGGTCAGGTGGAATTACCCCCGGCTGTTGCAGTTGTAAACGCCAGCAGTATTTTTTTTAGGATTAAAAAAAATAATGTGGGCCGCCGACCCGGTCACCGCGCTCCGCCTGGTCGCCAACCTCCGTGGCGTGTGGGGCACTGGTAAATCCCCGGTCAAGGACCTCCTCGAGCTGCTCCACCTTCATCGGCCGCGGCGGCGGCCGCCGCCGATTCCCCGTCTTCCGCACCCCAAAGCCGAGCCGCGAGGACTGCGCCCCACGTCGCGCCGGAGCAAGAGGGCCGACGCCGCGGCGAGGGCGGTGGATCTGAATAGCCGCGGCGATGACTTACTAGTCCCTGCACGACGGCGCGGAAGAGGAGGCGCCCGGGGCTGGCGCGGAAGCGGAGTTGGGCGTCCTCCCGCGACGCGCCATGGAGAAGGGGCCCCGCAGCTCGTGGTGGAGGTGGGCGTCCTCCCCGACGGAGGGGGAATCGGGGGCGAGGCGAGCTGGGGGATGTGGCGAGGCGAGCTGGGGGATGTGGCGAGGCGAGCCGGGGGAGGCGGTGAAGATAGGGGAGGCGGCGGTGTTGGTTGCAGGCGGCGGTGCTGGTTGCAGGCGGCGGTGCTGGTTGAGGCGGCGGTGCTGGTTGCCCCGATCTAGATGTGAGAAAGAGAGAGCAGTTAAGATGGAGAGCAGTACGTTAGATGTGAGAAAGAGAGAGAAGGTCGTGGTCTTCTGAGAAAAATCAACGAGAAGGTGGGTGCGGTCTGCGGTTAAGACATGGGTCATGGTCTCCTTTATCCCCGGCGAAAACGAATAATAGATGCTTGTGGTAATTTTCGCCCAAATGACCCACACGACCCAACTTTACCCCCGGCGCATGCGAATCGATTTCGCTGGCGGTAATTAGATTACCCCTGGCATCTCCTAAACCAAACCGCCGGCGGTAAGGTGAGGCGACCCTGGAAGGCCTTACCGCTGGCATCTTTAAATCGTTCTCGCCGGCGGTAAAAAATGCGGCTATAAAGCTAATTCCTAGTAGTGAGATCTAGATCTCCTCTCTCCTTTCCCCCAAAAAGATGCAAGAAATAGTGGGGGGCTCAAGAGGAGGATCAAGCTCTTCAAAGTCAACAATGGAGGAGAGAGAATGAATGGGAAGAACTGCCTTGGATGGAGGTGGGAGAGAGGTATAAATAGGGGCCCAGAAATATGACTGTTGGGGCTGGAAAACAGTCAGATTCGCGACCCAAAGCGGTACTACCGCTTGCATCAAAATTGTGCAGAAAACATGTAGAAAACGACCCAAACCGGTACTACCTCTTGTGAAAGCGGTACTACCTCTCGAACCGGTACTACCAGGTAGGTACCGTCCCAATACCGGTCCGGATCCAGGGGCTCACAGAGACCAAGCCGGTACTAGACCGGTACAGGACCGGTACTACCGTCCTTTTTCTTTTTCCCTCTAAACCGCGATACGAAAAAAGGCAATAACTTGAGCTAGGAAACTCCGATTGAGGTGAAACCAATTTTACCGGAAAGAGGATGACGAGAGATACCTCCACACATGGTGAAAACATGGAAAAGAGTGGATGATGATTTTATTATGAATTTAGAGGTGCAACCTCTCAATGCGGTAAACTGGGAAAATCATCCAACTCAAACACGCAACATGAGATGCATCCGGAATCCATTTGCGATGAGCTAGAGCTTGTCATGATAATGAACACAAGCTCTAGAACATCTCATGGATAAGAACCAACAACAACCAACAAACATGATGCAATGCATGCAAGGTTTGATGCGACTATCTATCCTACCTAGCACAAACCTTGTCTTTGCGCATTTCACTCGAGTCGGCAAGCTCCGTCTTCATCCCTCTTCAACCTTGTACATGCCACCGTCTTCATCCAACATACACGCCACAGTCTTCATCCATCTTATACGCACGCCTCCGTCTTCATCTCTTCTTCACGGTCTTCGTCCCTCTTCATCTTCTACACCGTCTTGATCTCTCTTCGACACCGTCTTCTTCATTGTACTCGATCTTCTTCATCTTGCAACCTTGAGACCAACATATGGCTCAAGTATTGCCTATGGACGCGACCTAAGAGAGAATTTCAATACAACCGTTAGTCCATAGGGATTATCATCAATTACCAAAACCACACATGGGGGCTCCATGTCCTTTCAAATGGCATGGTCATGTTTAGTTATGCCACAAGTTCTGATCAATCATCTCCTCATATTATGATACCAGGTTATAATCATCGTCCTAGTGTTCAATCAGAAACAACACAAGTAACAGTTCAAATTGAGTACATTACGAGTGGTACTTAGGGTACATTACAAATGTTACTTAGGGTACATTACAAATTCTACCTAGCTCAACCATCCACAGGATCTCCTACAGTACATCTACAACACATTCATCACTCATCACAAATACCCTAATCCTCTTGAGCTTATCCTTGATTACATAGTTCACTTGGAGCAGATCATATATATCATAATCTAGCTTCCTCTTTTCAGCCTCCAAAACCTTTCTTTCTGCCTCCCAATCTTGTTTCTTAGCCCTCATCACTTGTGCTTATGTTCTCTGCAGATTCTTGAGCAGAGCAACTTCGTTCTTCAAGTTCTCCCACTCCTCTTACGTCTGAAGAAACTAGCGCGACTCAGCTTTATCTTTCGCACAAGAATCACAACATGCTAAACCCCAGCACAAAAAACCCTTCCCGTCTTTGCATGCACAATATAATCTGACAGTTTGACCAATCCACATTCCGATATACGAAGGATCTACCGCGATTGAAGATTACAGTAACATATCTAAGCAAATCGAGACCGTGAACACCAAGAACTCGACAATAACAGCAAGAAATGGAGAAGAACACCTTGCAAACATCTATCTGAACCCTATCCTAATGGAAACCCTGCCAGATCTAATCTGCATGTCATCGCAAATGCCCAAGTATGGCCTGTTCTGGCATATCGAGGTCATTAACGCCATTGTTCCGGTCGAGGACGAGGTCAAGTTCGCGGCCAAACTCAAGATGCCGATGAAGACCGCGGTGCAGGTTGCAGCCGATGTCTCGGTGCTGCTCGCCATCGTCTCCTCCTCCGGTATCGGTGCTCCTTCTTGCGGCGATGCGGCGGATTGGTCGGCGGGAGGGGAACCGCCTGGTGATGTGACAGTTTGGGGGGAGGGGAGGGGAGGGGTGAGAGTGAGGTCGCGAGTGAGACGAAGGAGAGGGGGCGGCGAGGCTAGTTATGGCGCATGTTTCCGAAGGGATGCGTCATTTCCGTCTCCCTTCCCCACGCGTGCAACCTTTTCGCGACAACGGATCTGGCTCCACACAAACTGCCATTCCGGGTGTTCCTCCAGGGCCTGTCTTGTGGTGATTTAAAAACCGATTCGTGCAAGAACGCGGCGACATGCATGCAACCAAACAGCCCATTTCATGTCCTAACTTATGCAAAAAAAAAGGCCTCTATAGGCTACCAAACGTGCCCTAGGTTCCTTCGCGAAGATTTTGCACAATTGCCTAGTAAACCTATGTCACTTTCTTTGGGCCGGCATGCCCAAGCGCCCATACATGTTAGAACTTACTATAGCTCCGCCGCGGCCTTTACATGTGTACTCTTACTGGTGGGCTGCGTGTGTGACAGACCGGGAGGATGGAATCATGGAATGGTTATTTTTGTTCAAAATTTCCGTCTAAATTTGACTAGAAATTTCCATGTCAGGTTCGAGCCCTACATGACTTGGATGGACGAACTATAAAAAGTTCAGAGTTGATTTTGTTAGATGTATATATCTGTATATTGTAGATTCCCCATATGTTAGGGAGCTTTCTGCATATATGCACCTGTACATGTACTATATATTGTGGCCTTTGGCCCCCTGGTAATACAACACGCATATTATCCTAACATGGTATCAGAGCCCCAGGTCTCGAGTTCAAATCCTGGCTTTCACATGGTTTTCGCAATTAAGCCTAAAAATTGCTGTTGTTCATGGTTTTCGCAATTAAGCCTAAAAATTGCTGTTGTCCCCCTCTTTAGCCACCGCTGATGCCCTGTTTCGGTGTGCTCTTCTTCTTTCACGTGTTGAATTTCTCTTATCCCGTCACACGCGAGTGGGGGTGTTGTGAAATGTATATGTGGATTGCCTAGCCCTTTCCATCAGTTCGGACTTTTGGTTCAAGTGGCTAGTGCGATTTAGTCCATTCAGATGTTTGGGGACCGGCTCCCTTCGCTTCGAAAGGGGACCATCGATACTATATCTTATTCATTGATGATTTTTCACGGTACACCTGGGTGTTTTTCATGCGCTCTCGCAGTGAGGTGCTCTCTATTTATCAGCATTTTACGCCCATGGTCCGCACTCAGTATTCCTCACCCATTCGCATGTTTCGTGCTGATTCTGCTGGTGAGTATATCTCCCAGCACCTTCGTGGTGTCCTTGCCGAGGAGGGCACCCTCGCTCAGTTTTCTTGTCCCGGCGCGCATGCTCAAAATGGCGTTGCCGAGCGTAAGCATCGTCATCTTCTTGAGACCACCCGTGCTATGATGATTGCTTCTTCTCTTCTGCCACATTTCTGGGCTGAGACTGTCGCTACGTCGGCCCACCTCATTAACATTCAGCCTTCCGCTGCTTTACAGAGTGGCATTCCTCTCGAGCGTCTCTCTGGTGTTTCTCCAGACTACTCGACTCTCCGTTCATTTGGTTGCGTCTGCTATGTTCTTCTTCTCTATGTTGATGATATGATCATTACTGGTGATGATCCTGAGTATATTGCCTTCGTCAAGGCTCGTCTTCGCGATCAGTTTCTTATGACTGATCTTGGTCCTCTTCGCTATTTTCTTGGCATTGAGGTTTCCTCCACTTCCGATGGCTTTTCTATCTCTCAGGAAAAGTACATTCAGGATCTTCTTGCTCGTGCTGCTCTTGGGGATGAGCGCACGGTCGATACTCCTATGGAGCTTAATGTTAAGCTTCGTCCTACTGATGGTGATCATCTTCCTTATCCCACCCGTTATCGTCATCTTGTTGGGAGTCTTGTTTATCTTACTGTCACTCGTCCTGATAATTCTTATCCTGTTCATATTCTCAGTCAGTTCGTCTCAGCTCCTACCACTGTTCACTATAGTCATCTCCTCCGTGTTCTTCGTTACCTTCGTGGCACGATCACTCGTCGCCTTTTCTTTCCCCGTTCCAGCTCTCTCCAGCTCCAGTGCTATTCGGATGCTACGTGGGCGAGTGATCCTCCGGATCGTCGTTCACTTTCTGCTTACTGTGTGTTTCTTGGTGGTTCGCTTGTTGCTTGGAAGACGAAGAAACAGGTTGCATTTTCCCGTTCCAGTGTTGAGGCTGAGTTGCGGGCTATGGCTTTGTTGATTGCTGAGGTGACTTGGTTACGGTGGTTGCTTGCAGATTTTGGGGTCTCTGTTACGACACCCACTCCACTTTTGTCCGACGAGTACAGGTGCTATCGGTATTGCACGTGATCCGGTCAAGCATGAGCTGACCAAGCATATTGGTGTTGATGCTTTTTACACACGTGCTCGGGTACGGGATGATGTTGTTGCGGTTCATTATGTGCCTTCGGATTTGCGATTGGCGGATTTCTTTACGAAGGCACAGACTCGAGCGCAGCATGATTTCTTACTCTCCAAACTCAGTGTTGTGGATCCACCATGAGTTTGAGGGGGGGGGGGTGTTAGATATATATATCTGTATATTGTAGTTTCCCCAAATGTTAGGGGGCTTTCTGCATATGTGCACCTGTACATGTACTATATATTGTGGCCTTTGGCCCCCTGGTAATACATCAAGCATATTGCCCTAACATGGTATCAGAGCAAAACTTGGTCCTAGTCTTTACGTTGTCCCGGCCGTAGTTGCCGCTCTTCGTCCGGCCGTCTCCGTGGCCGTCTCCGTCGCCGGTCTTCCTCCCGACCGTGCCCGCCCCGCCCGATCTTCTTCCCGGCCATGCCCGCCCGATCTCTTCCCGGAAAATCTCTTCCCGGCCACACGCGGAAAATCTCTTCCCGGTCGTCTCCGCGCGTGGCTCTGCTCCCTGGCTTCGATCTCCGTGTGTGGCCTGCTCCCGCGCATGGCCCTGCTCTCCACCGCGCTGCATCGGCCGGAGATCCCGCCTCCCGATCCGCCCGCTCTACGCTCCCATTTCGATCGGCCCGCGCGTGCAAGTGCTGGCACGGATCTTCCTGCATTTGACTTCCAGCTAAAAAAAAATCTAAAAACAAATACTGTCGTCGGCTGTTGTTACCCGATGTCTTCTTCCGCTGATCTCGCCTTATCTTTGGGCCTCCCTTCGGTACTTGGTATTTGTCCGCTGTCTCCGTGTATGAATGCTAGCCATTCTTCGTTGCCGTTTGCGGCCTCTTCATGCGGCTCTGCCCGTGCTTCGCCGACTTCGTCTACGTCGGCCCGCCGCTCTACATCGACTTTTGCGGCCTCTTCACGTGGTTATGACCGTGCTTTGCCGACTCTGTCTTCATCGGCGTGTTGCTCTCCGTCACCCCCTTTGGTGGCCTCTGTGCGTGTGGGTGATAGCTCCTCGTCGGCACCTGATTGTACGCCGACCTCTCCAGTCGCGCCCCTCTCTGCGCATGAGATATCGCAGCTTCACCGCTCGCTTGATGCTTGGGATTCCGGCTTACATCGGCAGCCTCGCGGTCCGAGGCTCGCCCTCGTCCTCATTGCACCTACTCGTGGCAAGGTTGGCCACACTTTCCTCCACCTGGCTGGGCGCGGGATCCCGGCTTACGTCGGCGAGTTCCAGGATCGTCAGCAGGCTGGCTCTTCAGGATCTTCTGCAGTTGCACTCTCTGATCAGGACATTCTCAGGGGTCTTCGTGGTCTGCTCGCTACTAAAGACTCTTCCTCGCCGGGCGCTGCTGGTTCTGTGACTGGCTCTTCTAGCACTGCGCGACCACCACTTTCCACACAGTCAGGTACGTCTCCGTGGTATCTGGATTCTGGAGCTTCCTTTCATATGACCTCTGAGTCTTCTATTCTGTCTGCTCTTCGGTCTCTTATTTCTCCTGTCCGTGTTGTCACGGCTGATGGTACCTCTATTTCTGTTTCTAGTAGAGGCACCCTTTCTACTCCCTCTTTCTCTCGTCCCCGATGTTTCTCATGTTCCTCGCCTTCAGATGAACCTTTTCTCTGCTAGCCAGCTCACCGATTCCGGTTGTCGCGTCATTCTTGACGCTGAGTCTTGTGCGGTTCAGGATCGTCGCACACAGGCCCTGGTTGGAGCTGGCCCTCGTAGCCGTCAGTCTCCGGGGCTTTGGGAGTTAGACTGGCTTCGTGTTCCTTCCGCTGCCACTCCATCTGCCAGTTCTCCTCCGGTTGTTGCCTCTGTCACCGGCTCTTTTCAGCAGTGGCATCATCGTCTTGGTCACCTTTGTGACTCTCGTCTGTCGTCTTTTGGTTCAAGTGGCTAGTGCATGAAGCTTAACATGGTATCAGAGCCCCAGGTCTCGAGTTCAAATCCTGGCTTTCACATGGTTTTCGCAATTAAGCCTAAAAATTGTTGTTGTTCATGGTTTTCGCAATTAAGCCTAAAAATTGCTGTTGTCCCCCCCTTTAGCCACCGCTGATGCCCTGTTTTGGTGTGCTCTTCTTCTTTCACGTGTTGACTTTCTCTTCTCCCGTCACACGTGAGTGGGGGTGTTGTGAAATGTATATGTGGATTGCCTAGGCCTTTCCATCAGTTCGGACTTTTGGTTCAAGTGGCTAGTGCATGAAGCTTAACATGGTATCAGAGCAAAAAAAAATGATCCTCTAGTCTAGTACGTGTTCCGGCCGCGCCGCCTATTTTCTGATCTTCTCCGTCGCCGAACGGTGTGTGGCCGTGCTGCTCTTCTTCGCCCGCCCGTCTCTGGCTGCTCTAGTTCCTGCCGATCTTCCTTCTCACGCGCACGTCCCTGGCTGCCTGCCCGACCCTGCTCCCTGGCTACCGATCCGCCCGCGCGTGGCTGTGCTGCGAGCTCCGCGCCGCCCGTCCCGCTCGCCGTCCGCCGGCCGCCTCTTCCCCCGCCGGACGCCTCTCATGCCGCCGGCCCGCCCGTCCGGCTCTCCCCCGCCGGCCACCGCCCCTCCGTCGGCCGCCTCTTCGCCCCGCCGGCCGCCGCCCCTCCGCCGGCCGCCTCTTCGCCCCGCCGGCCGCCGCTCCTCCGCCGGCCGCCTCTTCGCCCCGCCGGCCGCCGCCCCTCCGCCGGACGCCTCTCCCGCCGGCCGCCACCCCGCATCTCCCATCGGCCGCCGCCCTTCGCTGGCTGGTCGCTGCTCTCGTCGTTGGTGCCCTTCGCTGGCTGGTCGTCGGGCTCGGTTAGGTCTCGATCTGTTTCTGTGATCTAAAAAAAGAAGAAGAGAAGAAGCAAAAAAAAAAAAACTTTCGCCGTCTGTTGTTACCCGATGTCTTCTTCCGCTGACCCCGCCTTATCTTTGGGCCCACCTTCGGTTCTTGGTATTTGTCCGCTGCCTCCGTGCATGACGGCTAGTCATTCTTCGTCGCCGTTTGCGGCCTCTTCATGCGGCTCTGCCCGTGCTTCACCGACTCCGTCTACGTCGGCTCGCCGCTCTATACCGACTTTCGCGGCCTCTTCCCGGGGCTCTGGCCGCGCTTCGCCGATTTTGTCTCCCTCGGCCTGCCGCTCTACATCGACTTTTGCGGCCTCTTCACGCGGCTCTGCCCGCGCTTCGCCGACTTCGTCTATGTCGGCCTGCCGCTCTACATCGACTTTCGCGGCCTCTTCACGTGGTTATGACCGCGCTTTGCCGACTCTTTCTTCATCGGCGTGTTGCTCTCCGTCGCCCCCTTTGGTGGCCTCTGTGCGTCTGGGTGATAGCTCCTCGTTGGCACCTTATTGTACCTCGACCTCTCCAGTCGCGCCCCTCTCTACGCATGAGATAGCGCAGCTTCACTGCATGCTTGATGCTTGGGATTCCAGTTTACGTCAGCAGCCTCGCGGTCCGAGTCTCCGCCCTCGTCCTCATTGCACCTACTGTGGCAAGGTTGGTCACACTTCCTCCACATGCTGGACGCGGGATCCCAGTTTACGTCAGCAGTTCCAGGATCGTCAACAGGCTGGCTCTTCAGGATCTTCTGCAATTGCACTCTGTGATCAGGACTTCTCAGGGGTCTTCGTGGTCTGCTCGCTACTATAGACTCTTCCTCGCCGGGCGCTGCTAGTTCTGTGACTGGCTCTTCTGGCACTGCGCGACCACCACTTTCTACACAGTCAGGTACGTCCCCGTGGTATCTGGATTCTGGAGCTTCCTTTCATATGACCTCTGAGTCTTCTATTCTGTCTGCTCTTCGGTCTCTTATTTCTCCTGTTCGTGTTGTCACGGCTGATGGTACCTCTATTCTTGTTTCTAGTAGAGGCACCCTTTCTACTCCCTCTTTCTCTGTCCCTGATGTTTCCCATGTTCCTCGCCTTCAGATGAACCTTTTCTCTGCTAGCCAGCTCACCGATTCTGGTTGTCGCGTCATTCTTGACGCTGAGTCTTGTGCGGTTCAGGATCGTCGCACACATGCCCTGGTTGGAGCTGGCCCTCGTAGCCGTAAGTCTCCGGGGCTTTGGGAGTTAGAGTGGCTTCGTGTTCCTTCCGCTGCCACTCCATCTGCCAGTTCTCCTCCGGTTGTTGCCTCTGTCACCTGCTCTTTTCAGCAGTGGCATCATCGTCTTGGTCACCTTTGTGACTCTCGCCTGTCGTCTTTGGTTCATCGTGGTCTTCTGGGGTCTGTCTCTGGAGATGGGTCGTTACACTGTCAGGGTTGTAGGTTAGGCAAACAGATTCAGCTTCCCTATCCTACTAGTGTGTCTGTCTCTCAGCGACCGTTCGATTTAGTCCATTCAGATGTTTGGGGCCCGGCTCCCTTCGCTTCGAAAGGGGGCCATCGATACTATATCTTATTCATTGATGATTTTTCATGATACACCTAGGTGTTTTTCATGCACTCTCGCAGTGAGGTGCTCTCTATTTATCAGCGTTTTGCGGCCATGGTCCGCACTCAGTATTCCTCACCCATTCGCGTGTTCCGTGCTGATTCTGCTGGTGAGTATATCTCCCAAAACCTTCGTGGTGTCCTTGCTGAGGAGGGCACCCTCGCTCAGTTTTCTTGTCCCGGCGCGCATGCTCAAAATGGCGTCGTCGAGCGTAAGCATCGTCATCTTCTTGAGACCACCCATGCTATGATGATTGCTTCTTCTCTTCCGCCACATTTCTGGGTTGAGGCTGTCGCTACGTCGGCCCACCTCATTAACATTCGGCCTTCCGCTGCTCTACAGGGTGGCATTCCTCTCGAGCGTCTCTCTGGTGTTTCTCTAGACTACTCGACTCTCCGTTCATTTGGTTGCGTTTGCTATGTTCTTCTCCCTCCTCGCGAACGCACCAAACTGACCGCTCAGTCTGTTGAGTGTGTTTTTCTCGGATACAGTGATGAGCATAAGGGCTATCGCTGTTGGGACCCTGTTGGTCGTCGGATGCGCATCTCTCGTGACGTCACGTTTTATGAGATGCGTCCCTTCTATCCTCGCCCCACCTCGGATACTTACCCGGTGGATGATATCTCTTTTCTTCTTTTTCCGGATGCACCCCCTTCTGTCCCTCCTCCCCCCTCCTACTTCTGATGCGCCCCCTTCGGCGCCATCCTCTCATTCGTCTAGTCCACCTAGTACTCCTCGTTCTCCAGCTTCGGATCCTTCCGATGCTGTCCCATCTTCCTCTTCTTCTGATGACTTGTCTTCTGCAGATGAGCTTCCCCTTTCACGGCCTGTTCGTCAGCGTCGTGCTCCAGTTCGTTACTCTCCTAGTCAGTATGGTCTCTCTGTAGTTTCCGAGCCGACTTCTTATCGGGATCCCGAGCGTCATCTTGAATGGCAGCTTGCCATGGCTGAGGAGATCGCTGCGCTTGAGCGCACTGGCACTTGGGATATTGTTTCTCCCCCTTCTGGTGTTCGTCCCGTCACGTGTAAGTGGGTCTATAAAATTAAGACTCGCTCTGATGGATCTCTTGAGCGTTATAAAGCGCGTCTTGTGGCTCGTGGTTTTCAGCAGGAGCACGGCCGTGACTATAATGAGACTTTTGCCCCTGTGGCTCATATGACTATTGTGCGTACCCTTCTTGCTGTTGCTTCTGTTCGCCGCTGGTCTGTCTCACAGCTTGATGTTCAGAACGCTTTTCTTAATGGCGAGTTGAGTGAGGAGGTTTACATGCAGCCTCCTCCTGAGTAATCTGTTCCCGATGGGATGGTTTGTCGTCTTCAACGTTCTCTCTATGGTCTCAAACAGGCCCCTCGTGCCTGGTTTGAGCGCTTTGCCTCTGTGGTGACTGCTGCTGGTTTCTCTCCTAGTCTTCATGATCCAGCACTTTTTGTTCACACTTCTCCTCGTGGACGTACTCTTCTTCTTCTCTATGTTGATGATATGATCATTACTGGTGATGATCCTGAGTATATTGCATTCGTCAAGGCTCGTCTTCGCGATCGGTTTCTTATGACTGATCTTGGTCCTCTTCGCTATTTTCTTGGCATTGAGGTTTCCTCCATTTCCGATGGCTTTTCTATCTCTCGGGAAAAGTACATTCGGGATCTTCTCGCTCGTGCTGCTCTTGGGGATGAGCGCACGGTTGATACTCCTATGGAGCTTAATGTTAAGCTTCGTCCCTACGATGGTGATCCTCTTCCTGATTCCACTCGTTATCGCCATCTTGTTGGGAGTCTTGTTTATCTTGCTGTCACTCGTCCTGATATTTCTTATCCTGTTCATATTCCGAGTCAGTTTGTCTCAGCTCCTACCACTGTTCATTATACTCATCTCCTCCGTGTTCTTCGTTACCTTCGTGGCACGATCACTCGTCGTCTTTTCTTTCCCCGTTCCAGCTCTCTCCAGCTCCAGTGCTACTCGGATGATACGTGGGCGAGTGATTCTACGGATCATCGTTCACTTTCTGCTTACTGTGTGTTTCTTGGTGGTTCGCTTGTTGCTTGGAAGACGAAGAAACAGGTAGCAGTTTCTCGTTCGAGTGTTGAGGCTGAGTTGCGGGCTATGGCTTTGTTGATTGCTGAGGTGACCTGGTTACGGTGGTCGCTTGCAGATTTTGGGGTCTCTGTTACGACACTCACTCCACTTTTGTCTGACAGTACAAGTGCTATCAGTATTGCACGCGATCCGGTCAAGCATGAGCTGACCAAGCATATTGGTGTTGATGATTTTTACACACGTGCTCAGGTGCAGGATGATGTTGTTGCGGTTCATTATGTGCCTTCAGATTTGCAGTTGGCGGATTTCTTTACGAAGGCACAGACTCGTGCGTAGCATGATTTCTTACTCTCCAAACTCAGTGTTGTGGATCCACCATGAGTTTGAGGGGGGGTGTTAGATGTATATATTTGTATATTGTAGTTTCCCCACATGTTAGGGGGCTTTCTGCATATGTGCACCTGTACATGTACTATATATTGTGGCATTTCACCACCTGTTATACAACACGCATATTATCCTAACATATTTATCCATAGTTGCCCAAGACCATCGCGTTTGACTTTGATTTGCACAGCGGCACTGTGGACGAGTACGGATACGTACCTAGCAACAATTGAAACGTTCAGAAGGAAAAAAAAAAAGAGAGAGAGTACAAACTTGCGGCGGTCTATGGAACTCCACACAACTTGACAAAAGTGGAAATTTTCAGACCAGTTCCGTCCTGAATGATAGATACTATGTGACGGCGTGATTCTTTCAGGTGTTGCTTGGTCCATCCAGTCGTGACAGCGAGTGCGATATTCCTATAGCTAGCATATATCTGTTGAAGCGGTCGAAAGAGAGGTCATTTGCGTAGGTTTTCGTCCACTGCTCCTTATCCAGCAAGCTCTCACAGGTTTCTTGCTGAAAAGGCCTATTTTGACAGGTACCCACTTGGTTCTAACGCGGTCAGCATACGAAGAGGTTCAATAAAGCGAGACTTTCACTGCATTTCAAAGTTTAAGCTCGGCCGGCAAGAAGAACCAGTCCGTAACTCCATGTTGATTCGAAGAGTGCTCTTGATCTGAATCTTATATATGCAGCTCTACTATGGCATGCGCCATCTAGTTAGTTCAGATGTCTGTTTAGCAGTGTCAGAGTCCATGAGAATATGAAACTCCGGGTGACTGAGAATTATATCCAAAAATCCCCACCTAAGTTAGCTAGGTTCACCTCGTGACAAACTGAGATTTTCACACTGCAAATTCTAATATAACAAGAGGGCAGGCAACAGCAATGTTCGAGTCCGTCTTGATCGTTTTTTCGCTGACGATAGCTGGCGTGACATTTACTCGGATTCGTCTGTGGTGCACCTCGTCAGCCCGTGTTCTGATCATTGTCCTCTCCTCCTGATGGTGTCAAAAGAATCTCGGCCTGCTATTCAAGGGCGACATTTGAGATATGAAATTTTCTGGGAGCGTGATCAGGCTATGAAGGAAGTCATTGACACATCATGGAAGGAACTTGGTCCGCTAGATGACCTTGGTTCTGTTACGGAGGGCCTACAAGCTATGATGAAGAAGTTGCATTCATGGGGTAGGAGGAAATTCGGTAATATTACAAGAGAGCTGGCTCGACTTCGTCAGAAGCTGAAAACACTGCATGAGTGTAATGCCCCCCGTTCGGAAATCCGCGCTACAAGTGATATGATGAATGAACTCCTATATAAGGAGGAAATGCTCTGGATGCAAAGATCACGGATAGAGTGGTTGAAGGAAGGTGATAGAAATACAAAATTCTTTCATAGGAAGGCTATCTGGCGTGCAAGGAAAAATAAGATAGCCAAGTTAAAAGATGAAGACGGTGTGGTTCAGACTGTCCCATCGGATATGCAGCGTATGGCTGTGTCTTTTTTTCAGTCTTTGTACACCCGTGATCCCTCTCTTGACAGTAGTCCCATAACTGGCTTGGTCCAGGAACAAATTACTGCCGAGATGAATATTGACCTGTGTAAGGAATTCTCAGACGAGGAGATTTCTGATGCTCTTTTTCAGATCGGTCCCTTGAAAGCTCCAGGGCCTGACGGCTTCCCTGCACGCTTCTTCCAGCGGAATTGGGACATTATGAAGAGGGATGTGATCAAGGCGGTCAGGCACTTTTTTGCTACGGGTCTCATGCCGGAAGGCGCAAATGATACATCAATTGTTCTTATACCAAAGACTGATGATCCAACTGAGCTGAAAGATTTCCGCCCAATTGGATTATGTAATGTGTTGTACAAGGTAGTGTCAAAATGCCACGTGAACAGATTGAGGCCACTACTGGGCGAGATTATATCTGAAAACCAGAGTGCTTTTGTTCATGGACGGATGATCACGGATAATGCCCTCCTAGCATTTGAGTGCTTGCACTACATGGAACACGGCTCTAATGCGAATTCTTCTTATTGCGCCTATAAACTGGATCTATCGAAAGCTTATGATAGAGTTGATTGGCAGTTCTTGGAGTCTACTATGCATAAAATGGGGTTTTCTCACCGGTGGGTACAATGGATTATGGCATGTGTCACCACGGTGAGGTATTCGATCAAATTTAATGGAACCCTCTTGGAAGCATTTTCTCCAACACGAGGTTTAAGGCAAGGGGACCCTTTGTCACCTTTCTTATTTCTTTTCGTGGCTGATGGCCTTTCGGCTCTACTACAAAATGAAGTTGTTCAGGCTGGGATATCCCCAATCAAAATCTGTCGTGGTGCACCAGGGGTATCTCATCTCCTCTTTGCGAGACGACACTTTACTATTTTTTAGAGCCTCGGCTGATGAAGCAATGAGAGTAAAGCAAGTGATTGATCTGTATGCCAAAGGTACGGGCCAACTCATTAACCCGTCTAAGTGTTCTATCATATTTAGTAATTCTTGCTCTCAAGAGACACAGGATGAAGTCCGTAATATCCTTCAAGTGGTTAACCCTGAGTTTGAAGAAAAATATCTCGGCTTGCCTACACCGGCCGGGCGTATGCACAAGGGACGCTTTATCAACCTACAGTCTAGGCTCTGCCAACATCTCATGGCTTGGGGAGATAGCCTCATGTCCCAAAGTGCCAAGGAAATTTTAATCAAAGCTATTGCGCAGGCGATTCCAGCTTATGTCATGGGAGTGTTCAAACTCCCCTTTTCTCTGTGTGATGAGCTCACTAAGTTGATCCGAGACTACTGGTGGGGTGTTGAGCGTGGTAAACGCAAAACCCATTGGGTTAACTGGAATACTATGACACGATCCAAGGCTCAGGGTGGTATGGGGTTTAGAGACATGCGTCTATTCAATCAAGCGTTACTGGCCCGCCAAGCTTGGAGGTTAATCATGTTTCCTAACAGCTTGTGCGCCCGAGTACTGAAGGCTCGTTACTATCCTCGAGGAAATATTGTTGACACAGTTTTTACTGGAAATCCATCTTCTTCGTGGTCAGCTATAGCCTATGGGCTGGAGTTACTGAAGAAGGGTATGGTGTGGCGTGTAGGGAATGGCAGCAGTATACGCATCTGGCGTGACTGCTGGTTACCAAGATTATCAAATAGCCAAGTCCTTACTCCTAAGAGGAACAGACGTATTAAGTGGGTCTCCGAGCTTCTGGATGACAATGGTGGTTGGAAAACACGGTTGATCGAGAGATACTTTCTATCCTATAGATGCGGAGGCTATCCTTAAAATAAAACCATCAAGAAGAGGGTTTGCTGATGTCCTGGCATGGCAACCGGAGAATTCTGGGTGTTTCACTGTCCGTTCCGCGGACCATTTGGCTTTCAATAATCTCCCGGCTCAATGCTCGTTTGGAAGCTCAAGCAATAGACCAGATGGCAAGGATCCTTGTTGGACACGAATCTGGGGCTCTTCAGTACCTCCAAAGGTTAAAACTTTTGCATGGAGAGCAGCTTCTAACGCCTTAGCGACGGAGGGCAATAAACGCAGACGGAACATGAAGGTTACTGGGTCTCGCACGATTTGCAATACAGCGACGGAGGATGTGGCGCATGCCTTAGCTTACTGCCCACATTCTCGGCGTCTTTGGCAATCTATGCGTGAGTGTTGGTTCCTCCCACATGAAGCTACTTTGCAAGTCGCTTCTTCGTCCTGGTTTCGGACTGTTCTTCTCTCGGTGCCGGTTCAAATGGTTGATCACTTGATTCTGGTGGCATGGAGGACATGGTACGAGCGGAAATGAGGTAACCCACGACAAACCTCTTCCATCTACGGAGAGTTCGAAGATGTTCCTGTGTAACTATGTGAGGATTCTGGATTCCATTAAACATACTCCGGTTGACCATATACTAAAAGGCAAAGGTCCTATGCTGGCAATAGAGGATGTGCATCACAGGCCGAGTCTGGGAAAGATTTCATCTGATAAACCCTGGACCAAACCTCCCCCGGGTTGGGCGAAGCTGTCTATAGATGGATCTTTTCATAGCAAGAATGGTTCTGCGGGTACTGGCATGGTTTTACGAGACTCTGCTGGTTCAGTAATCTTCTCGACGTGTCGATCACTTATGTCGTGTGAGCAGCCTCTGGAGGCGGAAATCCTAGCTTGCCTGGAAGGATTGGAACTTGGGTTGCAACATACTCAACTGCCAATCATGATTGAAACAGATTGTTCCCAAGTGATTTCATCGATTCATGTCAAGGAACAAGACCGTTCACCTTTTCTTCATAGTATTTCTGAGATTAAGGAGCTAGCTAGTGGTAGCAGAGTGTGCAATTTTGTAAAAGTAGACCGTAGTCAGGTAAGGATTAGTCACTGCCTTGCTAATCTGGCAAGAGCAGAGAACATCACGCAGTTTTGGCTCGGAGCAAGTCCTGAGTGTGTTGCACAGGCACTTGTTGATGAGTCTCTTGTAATCCTGTCTGATTAATAAAGGTCTGGTTTTACCCGCAAAAAAAAAAGAATATGCACATGCTTCACATTTTATCCGGCTCACTTTTCCTTTTGACTCGCAAACGACGGGACCTCTGCCGATAAACATAAGGAGAATAGAGTTCTTTACAGGCCTATAGGGCTGTAAGAACTACTAAACACCCTCAATACTACTGGCCAATTGTGATGAGTTATACTAAATCCGCTGACACATCTGGGGTCACACTCATTCGGAAGGGCACGTCAAGAACTCTGAATTTCTGCCAATATTGTACTACTAGTCTGACTTTTATTAAAAGCTCCACATTAGTATATCCGTCAATCTAAATCATTGAGATATGTACGAAGGTAGCCGCTACAAAAAGCTTGCCACTGAACTGGTATTTCTGCTAATTAAGAGGAAAACCTTCACAAGACCGAATCAAGAGCAAATCTGAAGCCATTCCGGTAGCGAAGTCATAGCGGTGGGTTTGTATTGTTCAACCATCCGTATACAGTGCAGAGTTGACAACCAGTAGTACTAGGTTCTTTCTGTACGTTGAGGCAAGACCATGTCTTGTCAGGCACTCAGACTTATTACGACTGGTTACACCAATCTTTTTCACCAGAGAAAAGGTCAATTCTTGACCTCTCTTACAGAAACATTGGCATCGGACATGACATGCTGTGAAATTCTGCACTTACGATATTTGATGGCCACCGGGATACCTTTTGGTGCCAGCAAATTCAACCATGATAACTTAGACAAAGTTTTGAAACAACGTACTTAATCAAGTAACTGTTAAGTGCATTACACAAAAAACCCGAACCAAACACAAATACCAATGGGCCTTTATACAAAACATAAATAGATGGTAATAAACCCATTAAGTAGAACTTATACTGTACTCCTATGCTCCAACCTGACGCCAGTGTCACCGCCACCACAACTAATTAAATCTGTCCATGTAAATTTTGTTAAATTAAATCTTCCATGACAAATATTTGTTGTCCCTTTTGCTTTCGTTTGCTAGTAGTATTTTAATCACTGGAGCAGTCATAAACTAATAAAGTCAGCCCATCGAAATAGCCTACAGTCATTGTCTTGCTACTATATATGCTCACGACTCATTCCTACCGTAATTTGAGACTGCATACGATCGTCTCTCTAGCTATGTCAAAGTCAGAGACGCATCCTACGTAGATGTGATAAATTACATCCATACCATATATACCCAGGTAATTAGTATTTAGATCTGGACGTACGTAAGCGAATATAGTCCAACACCAACTGTCCAATTGTATTAGTACTGTATTTAGCACCAATGCAGTCATTATCCAATACATGTGGTATGTGTATAACATCTCGGGTGCCAAACGCACCTACGTTCCTCCCGGGTCGTCCGAGCGGATGACTCCGGAGGTCCACAGCCCTAGCCATCGCCGCCTCATAGACGTGTTCTCCCGGCCGTCGCCGCCGGCGGTGGTGGCGGCGCCCGGCCGTCGAAGATGGGCGGGAGGAGAGGTATATATTCCCTTTATCAAAAATGTGGTATGTGTAGTCTTATATATGCGATACTACTACCAGGTCTCATGACATGAAATCATTTAATCCTAGTAGACATTGAAACCAGATATTAGGGTAGTGGTAAGATGGCGACCTAATTCATATATGATCGCAGTAGGGTCATCATAATTTGACGGTGTCTGCACATCCCATTTTCTTTTGTATGATCGTCATACTAACGACAAATACTTGTGCGTGCGTGCGTGCTTGTGTTTTGAGAAAGAGAGGGTCTAAAAGAAATGTACGTAGAGAAGAGATGCGCTAAGCCAGCATGTACACGCACTAGTAGAGAAACCCCCTTTAGTACCGGTTTCAAAGGGCCTTTAGTACCGGTTTTGGAACCGGTACTAAAGATCCGGTACTAAAAGCCTCCCACCTTTAGTACCGGTTCCTTACGAATCGGTACTAAAGGTGCCTCCACGTGGGCGGCACGGAGGAATCCGCGGGGCTGGAGACCTTTGGTACCGGTTCGTAACACGAACCGGTATTAAAGCCTATTTCGTTTAATTTTTTATCCATTTTTTCTAATTATTTGTCACACCCTCTTTTATTTTATTTTATTTTCACTCTTTTTTTTCCAGAATTTCTAGTATTTCCGTTAGTCTCTAACTACACTTAATCTCTAGTCAAATTACTTAACCGTGGTCAAACTTCCTGGTCGGTCATCCATCCTCACACTACTCTCGCACTAGCACGCTTAACTTTCTAGTTTCATCCTGTTCCACTTCCAAGTGCTTCGCGCGTATGCATGTGATAGTAGTATCATATCAATCCTATTAACATGTTGGTAGATGTCACATTTCTTTATCGTTTAAATTCCAAATAATTCTTTTAATAAACAAAAGTAATGATGTTATAATAATGTTAAATAAATAAATAAAATTAACTTTTTAATTATTATTTTATAAATTATTTTTTAAAATTTTAATATTTTTTGCAAAACCTAAAACTTGAAAATTTGAAAATCTTATAATTTGCTAAAAGTAATAGTAATATGTTAGGACTCAAAAAATCTTATAATTATTAATTTTAATTTAAAAAAATTAAAAATATATAAAATTCTAAATTTCTGGAAAAAACTAAAATCTTCCTGCTTTCATATTTTCATTTGGAATTTTGAGAATCTAAAATTTTCCTAACCGGGTGAATTCGGATGTAACTTTTTCCTACGATGATTTTGATATATTATACGTTTTTTTCCGACGTCGTATGCAAAACTTAATGCGATTTTACCATTTTTCAAACATTTTTTGCAAAAAAATCAAAATTCGAATTTCTTAATTTCACCGAATAGTAGGTTGCATAACATATAAGAATCTGAAAACATTTTATTTTTTGAATTTTCTACCATTTTCATTTGTATTTTAGAAAGCAAAAAAAGACGATCCACGGGGGGAGGGGGTGGAGGTGCGTGAGAAGCAGGAAAACCTTTAGTACCGGTTCGTGTCACGAACCGCTACTAAAAGTTTTTGGGCTGACGCTAACCCTTTAGTACCGGTTCGTGTCACGAACCGGTACTAAAGGTCCTTACGAACCGGTACTAAAGGCTTGGGCAATGCAACCGGTAGTAATGCACCCTTTAATACCGGTTCGTAAGGAAATCGGTACTAAAGGTCTGGACGGAAGCCCCTTTTTCTACTAGTGATGGAGATCGTGGAACCATACATGGTGTAAACACGATCAAGTATGAGATTGCCTCTGGAGTAGTAGTTTAGATATGTTTGCTCATTATTTTTCCCTCTCTTTGATCTTCTAAGATTGCCCTTGCCGCGACGCCACTACAGCGATCCACACAATGACCAAGCAGGTTTAAGTACCCCGTGGTTATCTGATTCTTTGTTAGATGTTTTTTTTGGGGGAAATCCATATAAAGCACTTTATTGATCAGCAAACATGGTTACATCGTTCATAAGCAGAGCCATAATAATCCTGTGGGGTATATTGAACCCAATAGAAGCTCATGCGCCACCAGATTAGCGTTCCTACTAGTACAGTACTCCATCCGTTCTAAAATACTCTATATTCTAGGCTAAAAATTTATTCTGAAATACTCTACTTTCTACTAGCTTTTAGTCAACAAAAACACAAAAAACGAGGTGATCCTCTTTTATTTATTGGATGTTACTATTTTCAATGTACCTTGGATTGGTTACATACCTATTTAAGTAGTACTAATAAATGCAGTACTCGTTTATCTAATTTTTTCTAAAATGTAGACTAAAACAGAATGGAGGGAGTACTAAATACTATTGTAGCTAGATTAAACCCACTCCATGGAAGCAACAATCATCATAAATCTCAGCGGAAGATGTCGCCGAGAAGCCTCCATCTAGCATTGTCTCTACAAATTTGTATTTCATCAAACTTGTATTTCATCTGATTGAACATTAAACTTACTGCACACAATATGTTGTACTAGGGTAAGTCCCGCCCTGAACTGAATGAGTACAGCTTCTGCCATTGAGGAATCCACAGCTTCTGCCATTGAGGAATCCACCACATGATGTATGATATCAATCATACGCTGCTATGCATGAACCGTTGTCATCTTTGTTAACCACTCCGGATGCATTTGTTCCCGAGTTCTTATCATATGCAGCATCAACATTGATCTTCAGGAACCCTTCCGTCAGCTTAGGCCATCCCACTCTTGTCTTGTAATATTAGATTTTTTTTTTGAAACGGAGGCAAAAGGTTTGCCTCATCTATTAATTAAGAAGAAGGTGCTCAATTTTTAGGAGAAAATTGAGCGAAAACCTACAACAATAGGGCCAAACTCTCACTAAGAGCACACCCACAAGAGAACAACACCAAAAGAAAGCAACCTCTAAACCAACTAGAAACTAGAACCGACAACCCAAAAGCACAACGTTGCAAAGAAACCCACTAAAAAGACATGGCAACCTAAAATGAGTCCATCACTTAAACAACTTATCATCCCTTATTATGGCTCTTCTCCTTATCCTCCTGATAGATACCTTCTTAAGAGATTTCTCCACCTTCTTGATCATGTCCTCGGAGGCTTTACCTGCCAAGACGCAGGCAATTTCCTTGCCATATCCGGGGCTAGCCGCCTCCAAACTAGCGAGCAAATCACAAAGCTCCTTTGCAAAAAGAGCATCTGAGCTGGGAACCAACACCGCTCCATGGTCCAAAGAGGCGAGGGACTGGCAAGACTGCGGTGGAGAGGGTGTCGTGGCCACCTCCAAGTTCTCAAAAGAGCACAACGCCGACGGAAACAACACATGAGAATCCCCACTCAACTCATGTAGCTCTCCCGTGATTTGCAACACCGGAGCCAAGAACTCGGCTATGTCCTCGCACTTAGGGTCAACCGACACAATAGGCTGCTACGACTGACAAGGCTCCGACTGAGGTGGAGAGGGTGTCGTGGCCACCTCCAAGGTCTCAAAAGAGCACAACGCATACTAAAGCACCACAGGAGAATCCCCACGCAACTCATGTAGCTCTTCCGTGATTTGCAACACCGGAGCCAAGAACTCGTCAATGTCCTCGCTCTTAGAGTCAGCCAACACAACAGGTTGCGGCGACTGGCAAGAGCTGCCACGAGGAGAGAAACAGCTATAGAGGTGTCATCTGTGCTTTCGGAGTCATATGTGGTTGAGGAATATTAGGTTTATCAATGACGACCCCCCCCCCCAATCTTATGGTTTGCTGCCAACACAACTGTCGATATTTCAGACCTTGTTGATGTCTAAACTCTCTTCCAATGAACTAGTTGTCTTCTTTTCCCACCAAATATACTATATTCCTGTGACAATCAACTCAGAGATGCCAACGCCATTGAGCTCGGGAACATTGCACCCGTCTGGAAGATTTTCTTCTTACATAAGCGAACCTGATATATAAGTGTTTAGGATCTCCAAAGTATTATCCCATACTCCCAGATTTGTCCACACAAGGTTTAAACAATCACACGTGAACAAGATGTGTTAGATGGTTATTGGATCGAGGATTCTCAAGATTTCAATAAAATAAAATTGACTAAACTACCCTTTTTAACGTAAGGTCAATTCTATTCTTCACCATTGATTTGCACCGGAAATAATACTTGTTAGTGGGTAACGAACCACACCTCTAACTCTGTTTCTCAGCCTTTTGGCCAAATATATGGAACCGCGTTGTTGTGTTACATCAAAAGAAAAAAAATGACCAACCGTAATGTGTGATGTGAAGAAAGGGGTAACTATCTTTGCTTGAGTAAAGTGTACCATTGCTATATCTATATACTTCCTCTGATTCATATTAAATGACTTTAATATGGATGTATCTAGAACTAAAATGTGTCTAGATACATCTATATTGAAGTCAATTAATATAAACCGGAGGGAGTATCATAATAAAATGGAACAAAGCATCGTTGTAATGATGGATACGATTATGAAAACAGGATTTGAGTTGAAAACAAACATACAATTAATGTATATTTAGCCAAATATTGCATCAAAACAAATACCATATGTATCACACACATACCAATAGAGAATCATACGACAAACCTGGAACCCAACTACATTAACATTTGAACAGCTCACTTTAGCGAAAAACTTGTGCACAACTATACTTATAATACTTAAACATATATAGCTTTATATAGCTACATTTTGTTCTTCTATTACCTAGAGACAAATACGATTTTCTGCGAGAACAAACATGCTTAATTAACATGCTTAATGATGAAAGTAATTTTGGGTTGGAAGCGTTCCAAACTTGACATCAAGAATCCCAGATAGGACCAAACGCCGAGATGCCGGCCTTCTTGCACCCGCTCACGACGTCCCTGCTACCCTCAGGGTTGCTGGTCACTATCACCACCTCCGCGTTCCACCGTCGCGCCGCGCCAACGGCTAGCTCCGCCACGTTCGGCCGCCCCATGGTCGCCGTGTCATGCACGACCACACGCCCTCCAAGGATCTTGTTGCTCATTACCATGGTACTCATCCCCTCGCCGTAGTTGGCGTCGATCTCCTTGGCCACCCACACAAGGGATACCTCCGCCGAGCTTGGCTGCAGCAGGAACGACATGAACACGCATATGCCGGAGCCTGTGGCGACCATTGTTACTCTCCGGTACATGCTGATGAGGTAAGGCAGGCCGGCGAAGTGGACTCGACGCACCCACAGGTGGCTGGGCGGGTCCGAGACGAGGCCTCGGGTGAAGTCGCCGACAGCGCCAGCGAGCATGGCATGTGCCTCCCCATCGTCGGAGATGATGCCGAAGGCGTGCCATTCGGAGAGCGGCGAGCGGCTGATGCGGCCGAGAAGGCCGGCCTTGACGCCGCCCTGAAAGGTTATGATGGATGCATGGGTAGACGGCGCGGTGACCGTGACCGGTACACGGCGCACGGTGAGCCACGGGAGGAAGGTGAAGAAGGTGATGACGGCCGCGAGCCATAGCTCCTGGCGCTTAGCGAGGAGAGAAAGCTGATACCAGAATATGATCTGTTCGTCGGGTCGTAGCCGGCTGAGAGCACGACGAAGGCCCAGAGGAGCACGAGCGCGGCCCAGCCGGCGAATCGGTGCGTGCGCTCGAACACGTTGTGGTGGAGGTGGCGCACGAGCGGGAACGCCGCCATGCACGAGAGCGCCAGGAGCGCGAGTATAGCGGACGCGACGCCCACGATCTCGCGGGGCGTCACGGGGCGATCCTCGAGCGCCTGCACGAGCGCGTAAACCAGCCACGCCAGCGAAGACACGCCGCAGCCGCTGTGGACGCCGCCGACGGACTGGAGGATCGCCGTGACGCCTGTCTTGACGACGACAGGCACCCATGGCCGCCCGAGAAGAGCGACCGCGAGCCAGAAGACTCCCCGCAGCACCGCTTCAGAGCGGCACAGCGTTAGCGCCAGTATGTTCCCCATGGCGAACAGGGCGGCGTGACGCTTGGCGTAAGGGAAGTGGCCGGTGGCCGCGGTAGCGAGCCCCGTCGCGTTGAGCACGACGCAGAGCACGAAGAGGCGCTTGTACACGGTGAACAGGCCCTGGTCGAGGAGTATGACGCCGAGCCGAGAGTGCCCTTTCGCCCCCGCCCTCACAGGCTTGGCCGACGACGTGAGAGACCTCCTGCTCCGGCAGCTCCGCACGTCGGATGCAAGGGCCATCTCCTCGTCCTCGTCGGCTGCAACGGACTCGTCGTCGTCCGTGTCGTCATCGTCCGTTTCCTCGTCTAGGTCGCAGAAGTGGCTGCTCGTTGCACGGCTGTGCGCCGAGCGGAAGGTCGTGGAGGTGTGTTGGCGGTTGAACGGCGGAGGGAACCAGACCCATCGGCCGGCGTTGGAGTCTAGAGCGAAGGGGCTGGCCGGTGAGGGCTTGATTTCAAAGGCAACGCCTCGGCAGCTCGAGAACTTGATCGCGATGGGCTTTACCGCTGGGCCTTGCTCGTCCATGGCGTCGATCGGCCAGGGGTGTGTGCTCTCTGTGGTAGTACTAGGAGGAGAACAGTTGCATGGGGGTGTGGATTGTGGAAGATGTGCAATCGTCCCTACGATATTTGTAGCCAGTTATCTATGTGCATCGATCATGCATCCATACGGGGCTGATGGCTCAGTTTACACAAGGGTAATTAAAATATGTATAAGCATAAAGTTTCCGGTCGATTGTTTTTGATAAAACGGGCTACATAGATAAAAATGAAGCAAATACTGCTGACAGAATTGAATTAGTCAAAATTTCTGATCTTGCATACAATTTTAATTGAAACTCAAAAATTGCAAACAATTTTCATTGAAACTGAAAAATATAAGTTCTGACTTAAAAAAAACGATATCACTGGTGTCCATATGCACTAAATATCTGTCCAATAAGTGAAATGTTCGCATCTCCAAGTTCAGGACCATCTACTAGGTCTTTGACTCTTTGTGATCTGCTGCTAAGGCAACGAATGTTGCAACATGGTTAAAGTACGGTTTGGAGACGAGATGACTGCATGAAGGACGAGAGACGGCTTAATAGGTACGGATACACGAAGGCATGTGCATGGAGAGCTGCTTATAACACACTGCATTTGTTCAAGTACCCTAAAAAACTGCATTTTTTTAAGCACTCATGCTTATTTGTATGTGACATGTGCTTAACCAGGCATATTTGATATACAAATAAATATTGGTTCTTAAAAATAAATATGTTTATTCTTGTAAGAACCTTGCATTGTATAAGTGTTTTTTTGTCCGGTTCCAATTTCTGAGCGTCTTGATTGTTGCTTAGCAAATGTTTGACAACTTGAATTGCCTATGTCTTAACGGATCTGCAGAACCAATGGATATTTTTAAGTTTTAACGATCCATGTACCATGCATGTAGGTCACATGGTACATGCAAACATAGGTAAACTTGCTCTCCATCATCAATGTAAACCGTCCTAACAACACTTATTTTGGTTTCGCTACCAATATGATAAGTATGCATAGTAGCTTGCAGCAATTTTGGTTCATTTTTCTTGTCTAATTAAAAAGGCTATATTTGTTACAAAGGGGAAATTAGAAAACTTCTAAGCAGATAGTGCCTCGTTCTAGTTTTTTCTCCTTTGGCTACCTTTCATGTTATTCTTATTTTATATATTTCTTTTTTGCTACCATAGTTGTACTTCTTACAAATGCACAATAACCACATCGAAAAAATGCAACTAGGATTCTTTATTTTTTCTTACCAATGCACCTTCCACCACAAGATAGTTGCATTTTCTTAGAAATGTGAAAGGAACACATCAATAAAGTAGGACCGATGGTTTTTTACGTATTTTTCATTTTCTTATCTGGTTATTTGTAAGTTTACTTTTCACATTACAATAGTTGCACTTTTTGTTTGAAATGTACAACTAACTCCGTGAGAAAAGTGCAACTAAAGTCTCATATGCCTTTTTTTCTTCATCATTTGTATGGTTATTTATAGATTGCACTTTTCGCCGCACCGTAGTTGTATTGTTTTTGGAAATAATGTGCCACTACCTCATCAAGAAAATTCATCCACAATTCAATATGTATTTTCTCTAATTTTGTATGGTTATTTATATAGGTTGCACTTTTGTCCACTCCATAGTTGCATTAGTTTTTAGAAATATGCATCTACCCTGTCGATAAAAGGGAAACCAAGGGCTCTACATGTACTTTCCCCATTTTTGTGTAGTTATTTGTAGATTCCCTATCCACATACCATAGTTTCACTCTTTTTTTTAAATGTGTAGCTACCTCGTTGGGAAAAGTTCAACCATAATCATGTAACTCTTTTCTTTTTATAGTTTGGTTATTTATAAAGCTAGCACTCTTTTCCACATTTCCTTTTTTAGAAAGGTGGAACTAGATCACTCATAAAAGTGAAACCAAGGGTTCTATTTGCATTTTCCATGTTTTTTCCTGGCTATTCGTAGGGTGCCCTTTTGTCGCAGTTTTTCTAAATGTGCAACTACCTTATCAAGAAAGGTGCAACTAGTGTCATAATATTTCTTTGTGAGTTTATTTATGTGGTGTGACTAATTCTCAACTGACGGAGAACTAGCGTAGTCCCAAGTAAAGTGATGTCACTCTTATTTGCAATTTGATTTGCAACTGTAAAAGCATCACTTGTAATTTGATTTGTAGCTGGAAAAATCTCAATTGCAATTCAACTTCCAATTGAAAAATATTAGTTTCAATCACACTTGAAACTGAAAATTTTCAGTTGCAATCCAACTTGCAACTGAAAAATCTCAGTTGCAACCTAACTTAACTCAGAAGTTGAAGAATCATAATGCTACTGGTGTAGGATTCCACCGAGAACTAAGTTAGTACTCCACTAGCAGGGGCGGAGCCAGGATTTGGGTATAGGGGGGGCGAGCGACGATCACACGTGTAGTCTAATATATCAAGATATCAAGTGTAAACCAAAATATGTAGTCTAACATAGCAAGATATTAAGTGTAAAACCAAAATAGCATATCAAGTTATTAGCACATCTTTGGCATCAAGCCAATAGAATTATACAAGCTGATCCCAAACAATTTAATTGATAAGAAAACAGGCATATTTTGCCTACTTTTCACATGTTCAATAGCCCACTATCACCAATTCACCTTTCACCGACGACTTGATAAAAAAAAATCAGCACTGGACCTGATTCATGCGTGAAAATCCATGTGTTTTCTCTTTGTTTTTCAACTAAAAGAAAAGGGGGAATTACATCAGATTACCATTACTACAAAGTATACGTACCTTTGCTTATAATTCAGTGTTGCGGACGTATGGCAAGCGGCAACCGCCGCATTCGCCGCTCCTCAGCTGCCTAGACTAGCCGCCATTCAAATCCAAAGTTGGCGTCTTTGCCGCCGCCGGCAGGCGTCCTGGTAACACTGGTAGCGAGATAGATGGATGATCGATTGATCTGATCGACTGGCGAGAATAGACGATGGCGAACGACTAGGCCTCCACGATCGATCTGATCGACTGGCGAGAATAGACGATGGCGAACGACTAGGCCTCCACGATCGATAGTAGTACATGGACTCAGAGGCCTCTGCATGGACTCACGTAGATGGCCTGCTCTCTTCTGGTTTTCTGCTGGGCTTCGGTGCGTATAGCTACAGAACTTTGGGCTTAAGCAAATTTACCTAATTATTTACGGCATTAGCTCATACGTACACATACTGCTATTGGACCTGCTGTATTTCCATGAGGGGGGCGATCCATTGGGGGGGTCTAGCCCCTGCTCGCCCCCCTGTCTCCGCCCCTGTCCACTAGCTAAGAACTAGCAAAACATTATTTATGTACATTTCACTTTTTGCCACATAGTTACATTATTTCAGAAAGGTGTAGTTACCTCATTGAGAAAAGTGTACCAAGGGTTATGTATGTTTTTTAATATTTGTGTGTCCTTATTCATATGCTGTTTTTTTTTCTCACCCTGTAGCTAGCTGTATAGTTTTAGAGATGTGCACGTATCTTATCACAAAAGTGTTATCCTTGTGTTTATATATTTTTGACTAATCAAATTACCTATGATCTTATACACATATCGTGCGTGCCAACCAAAATATCTTAAATACCATGGCCAACACCACTGTTGAATGTTAATACGGCCGAACCGTTACATGGGATTGTAAACCTTAAATTTTAGGAGAACAAAAAATAAGCATACAAGTTGCACAATTTACATAATGCCGGTAGCGCAATAAGATGTAGCTTTGCTAGTATCATAAAAACACTGTATTCAAGTCATAGTTGTATGGATTTTTGTGAAGATTGCATTTGTTTTTAGTATTTTGAATTTGATTTTGATAGTATATATTGTTCCCTTACAAACATTAAAATTATTACTTTGTATTTATCCACTAAATTAATAGATGCAAACAAGTTACTTATTTTCCCATTGCTGCTAATAACTAGGGGCCAGTTGTCGTCTACTATGTTCATACACGCCACACTTAAGCTTTTTTTTAGAACAACATGTAATATTTATGTCGTAATGACATCCTAGTTGTCGGATTTTTAAAGCGAGATGACTCTTCTATTCTTTTTCTAAGAAGAAGAAGAAGAAGAAGAAGAAGAAGAAGAAGAAGAAGAAGAAGAAGAAGAAGAAGAAGAAGAAGAAGAAGAAGAAGAAGAAGAAGAAGAAGAAGAAGAAGAAGAAGAAGAAGAAGAAGAAGAAGAAGAAGAAGAAGAAGAAGAAGAAGAAGAAGAAGAAGAAGAAGAAGAAGAAGAAGAAGAAGAAGATATCTACATGTTTTATACACATTATATGTCATATTTATGCGTTTTTCGGAACTAACCTATTGAGGAGATGCCGAAGGGCCAGTTCCTGTTTTCTGCTGTTTTTGGTTTCAGAAATCCTAGTAAGGAAATATTCTCGGAATTGGACGAAATCAACGCCCAGGTTCCTATTTTTCCCGGAAGCATCCAGAACACCCGAGAGCCGCCAGAGGGGGGCCACAGGGCCCCCAGATGATAGGGTGGCGCGGCCCACCCCCGGCCGCGCGGCCCTATGGTGTCGTCGCCCCTTCGACCTTCGACGCCGCCTCTTCGCCTATATAAAGGTCCCGGACCTAAAACCTCGATACGGAAAAGCCACGGTACGAGAAACCTTCCGGAGCCGCCGCCATCGCGAAGCCAAGATCCGGGGGACAGGAGTCTCTGTTCCGGCACGCCGCCGGGACGGGGAAGTGCCCCGGAAGGCTTCTCCATCGACACCACCGCCATCTTCATCAACGCTATCTGTCTCCCATGAGGAGGGAGTAGTTCTCCATCGAGGCTCGGGGCTGTACCGGTAGCTATGTGGTTCATCTCTCTCCTATGTACTTCAATATAATAATCTCATGAGCTGCCTTACATGATTGAGATTCATATGATGATGCTTGTAATCTAGATGTCATTATGCTAGTCAAGTGGGTTTTACTTATGTGATCTCCGGAGACTCCTTGTCCCACGTGTGTAAAGGTGACGAGTGTGTGCACCGTGTGGGTCTCTTAGGCTATATTTCACGAGAATACTTATTCACTGTTATGAATGGCATAGTGAAGTGCTTATTTATATCTCTTTATGATTGCAATGTGTTTTGTATCACAATTTATCTATGTGCTACTCTAGTGATGTTATTAAAGTAGTTTTATTCCTCCTGCACGGTGTAATGGTGACGAGTGTGTGCATCCGTGTTAGTACTTGGCGTAGGCTATGATTATGATCTCTTGTAGATTATGAAGTTAACTATTGCTATGATGGTATTGATGTGATCTATTCCTCCTACATGGTGTGAAGGTGACAGTGTGCATGCTATGTTAGTACTTGGTTTAGTCGTGTTGATCTTTCATGCACTCTAAGGTTATTTAAATATGAACATTGAATTGTGGAGCTTGTTAACTCCGGCATTGAGGGTTCGTGTAATCCTACGTAATGGTGTTCATCATCCAACAAAAGAGTGTAGAGTATGCATCTATCTATTCTGTTATGTGATCAAAGTTGAGAGTGTCCACTAGTGAAAGTCTAATCCTTAGGCCTTGTTCCTAAATACTGCTATCGCTGCTTGTTTACTGTTTTACTGCGTTACTACTGCTTATACTTATTCATACCACCTGTATTTCACTATCTCTTCGCCGAACTAGTGCACCTATTAGGTGTGTTGGGGACACAAGAGACTTCTTGCTTTGTGGTTGCGGGGTTGCATGAGAGGGATATCTTTGACCTCTTCCTCCCTGAGTTCGATAAACCTTGGGTGATCCACTTAAGGGAAACTTGCTGCTGTTCTACAAACCTCTGCTCTTGGAGGCCCAACACTGTCTACAAGAATAGAAGCACCCGTAGACATCAAGCTAATTTCTGGCGCCGTTGCCGGGGAGGAAAGGTAAAAGGTACTCACACTCCGGATCTCGGCTACTAAGCTATTTTCGCTGTTGTAAGTACTCGAAGCTATTTCCTTTAGATCCTGCAATTGCATCTTTTTGTTTCTTGTTTACACTAGTTTGGCATAATGGACGACAATGAGCTTCTTATTCTATTTCCTGATTTAAGACATGGATGGTTTGATGCGAAAATTAAAAAACCTATGGAACATATTAGTATGAACGCTTTGAACACCATTGTTGCTAATGATATAGAAAATTCTAAGCTTGGGGAAGCTGATTTTGATGAGCATGATATTTTTAGTCCCCCAAGCATTACGGAGAAAAATTACTTTGATGATGCTTTGCCTCCTATTTATGATGATTATAATGATAGTAGTCCTTTATTACCGCCTGTTATGGAGGATAAATTTGATTATGATTACAATATGCCTCCTATATTTGATGATGAGAATAATAATGATAGCTACTTTGTTGAATTTGCTCCCACTACAACTAATAAAATTGATTATGCCTATGTGGAGAGTAATAATTTTATGCATGAGACTCATGATAAGAATGCTTTATGTGATAGTTATATTGTTGAGTTTGCTCATGATGCTACTGAAAGTTATTATGAGAGAGGAAAATATGGTTGTAGAAATTTTCATGTTACTAAAACACCTCTCTTTTTGCTGAAAATCTTGAAGCTGCACTTGTTTTATCTTTCTATGCTTGTTGCATTATGTTTCATGAATTTGTTTATTTACAAGATTCCTATGCATAGGAAGCATGTTAGACTTAAATGTGTTTTGAATTTGCCTCTTGATGCTCTCTTTTGCTTCAACTACTATCTCTTGCGAGTGCATCATTAAAACTGCTGAGCCCATCTTAACGGCTATAAAGAAAGAACTTCTTGGGAGATAACCATGTGTTATTTTGCTACAGTACTTTGTTTATATTTGTGTCTTGGAAGTTGTTTACTACTGTAGCAACCTCTCCTTATCTTAGTTTTGTTGCATTGTTGTGCCAAGTAAAGTCTTTGATAGTAAGGTTCATACTAGATTTGGATTACTGCGCAGAAACAGATTTCTTGCTGTCACGAATCTAGGCCTAATTCTATGTAGGTAACTCAGAAAATTATGCTAATTTACGTGAGTGATCCTCAGATATGTACGCAACTTTCATTCAATTTGGGCATTTTCATCTGAGCAAGTCTGGTGCCTCGATAAAATCCATCTTTACGGACTGTTCTGTTTTGACAGATTCTGCCTTTTATTTCGCATTGCCTCTTTTGCTATGGTGGATGAATTACTTTGTTCCATTAATGTCCAGTAGCTTTATGCAATGTCCAGAAGTGTTAAGAATGATTGTGTAACCTCTGAACATGTTAATTTTTATTGTGCACTAACCCTCTAATGAGTTGTTTCGAGTTTGGTGTGGAGGAAGTTTTCAAGGGTCAAAAGAGGAGGATGATATACTATGATCAAGAAGAGTGAAAAGTCTAAGCTTGGGGATGCCCCGGTGGTTCACCCCTGCATATTTCAAGAAGACTCAAGCATCTAAGCTTGGGGATGCCCAAGGCATCCCCTTCTTCATCGACAAATTATCAGGTTCCTTCTCTTGAAACTATATTTTTATTCGGTCACATCTTACGTACTTTACTTGGAGCGTCTGTATGTTTCTTGTTTTTGTTTTTGTTTGAATAAATACTTGTGAGGGAGAGAGACACGCTCCGCTGGTTCATATGAATACATGTGTTCTTAGCTTTTAATTTTCATGGCGAAGGTTGAAACTGCTTCGTTAATTGTTATATGGTTGGATACGGAAAATGCTACATGTAGTAATTGGTATGATGTCTTGGATAATGTGATACTTGGCAATTGTTGTGCTCATGTTTAAGCTCTTGCATCATATACTTTGCACTTATTAATGAAGAAATACATAGAGCTTGCTAAAATTTGGTTTGCATAATTGGTCTCTTTAAAGTCTAGATAATTTCTAGTATTGAGTTTTGAACAACAAGGAAGACGGTGTAGAGTCTTATAATGTTTACAATATGTCTTTTATGTGAGTTTTGCTGCACCGGTTCATCCTTGTGTTTGTTTCAAATAACCTTGCTAGCCTAAGCCTTGTATCGAGAGGGAATACTTCTCATGCATCCAAAATCCTTGAGCCAACCACTATGCCATTTGTGTCCACCATACCTACCTACTACGTGGTATTTCTCCGCCATTCCAAAGTAAATTGCTTGAGTGCTACCTTTAAATAATTCAAAATTTATCACCTCTTATTTGTGTCAATGTTTTATAGCTCATGAGGAAGTATGTGGTGTTTATCTTTCGATCTTGTCATTTACTTCGGACAGACTTTCACAATGGACTAGTGGCACATCCGCTTATCCAATAATTTTGCAAAAAGAGCTGGCAATGGGGTTCCCAGCCCCAATTAATTAACTTTCATTAATAATTCTCTTCACATGTTTTGCTCTGATTCATCGGTAAGCAACTTAATTTTGCAAATAGACACTCCTTCATGGTATGTGATTGTTGGAAGGCACCCGAGGATTCGGTTAGCCATGGCTTGTGTAAGCAAAAGGTTGGGAGGAGTGTCATCCATAAATAATGAAACTAAAGTACATGTGTAAACAAAAGAGAAGAGGGATGATCTACCTTGCTGGTAGAGATAACGTCGTTCATGGGAGCCGCTCTTGAAAGTCTGGTTGATAAGGTAGTTAGAGTTCCCACTACCATTCGTTGACAACAACAAACACCTCTCAAAACTTTACTTTTATGCTCTCTTTATGTTTTCAAAGCCAAAGCTCTAGCACAAATATAGCAATCGATGCTTTCCTCTTTGAAGGACCTTTCTTTTACTTTTATGTTGAGTCAGTTCACCTATTTCTCTCCACCTCAAGAAGCAAACACTTGTGTGAACTGTGCATTGATTCCTACATACTTGCATATTGCACTTGTTATATTGCTTTGCATTGACAAACTATCATTGAGATATACATGTTACAAGTTGAAAGCAACCGCTGAAACTTAATCTTCCATTGTGTTGCTTCAATGTCTTTACTTTAAATTATTGCTTTATGAGTTAACTCTTATGCAAGACTTATTGATGCCTCTCTTGAAAGTGCTATTCATGAAAAGTCATTGCTTTATGATTCAGTTGTTTACTCATGTCATTACCATTGTTTTGATCGCTGCATTCATTACATATGTTTACAATAGTATGATCAAGGTTATGATGGCATGTCACTCCAGAAATTATCTGTGTTATCGTTTACCTGCTCGGGACGAGCGGGAACTAAGCTTGGGGATGCTGATACGTCTCCGACGTATCGATAATTTCTTATGTTCCATGCCACATTATTGATGATATCTACATGTTTTATACACATTATATGTCATATTTATGCGTTTTTCGGAACTAACCTATTGACGAGATGCCGAAGGGCCAGTTCCTTTTTTCTGCTATTTTTTGTTTCAGAAATCCTAGTAAGGAAATATTCTAGGAATTGGACGAAATCAACGCCCGGGTTCCTATTTTCCCGGAAGCATCCAGAACACCCGAGAGCCGCCGGAGGGGGCCACGGGGCCCCAGATGATAGGGTGGCACGGCCCACCCCCTGGCTGCGCGGCCCTATGGTGTCGTCGCCCCTTCGACCTTCTGACGCCGCCTCTTCGCCTATATAAAGGTCCCAGACCTAAAACCTCGATACGGAAAAGCCACGGTACGAGAAACCTTCCAGAGCCGCCGCCATCGCGAAGCCAAGATCTGGGGGACAGGAGTCTCGTTCCGGCACGCCGCCGGGACGGGGAAGTGCCCCGGAAGGCTTCTCCATCGACACCACCGCCATCTTCATCAACGCTGATGTCTCCCATGAGGAGGGAGTAGTTCTCCATCGAGGCTCGGGGCTGTACCGGTAGCTATGTGGTTCATCTCTCTCCTATGTACTTCAATACAATAATCTCATGAGCTGCCTTACATGATTGAGATTCATATGATGATGCTTGTAATCTAGATGTCATTATGCTAGTCAAGTGGGTTTTACTTATGTGATCTCCGGAGACTCCTTGTCCCACGTGTGTAAAGGTGACGAGTGTGTGCACCGTGTGGGTCTCTTAGGCTATATTTCACGAGAATACTTATTCACTGTTATGAATGGCATAGTGAAGTGCTTATTTATATCTCTTTATGATTGCAATGTGTTTTGTATCACAATTTATCTATGTGCTACTCTAGTGATGTTATTAAAGTAGTTTTATTCCTCCTGCACGGTGTAATGGTGACAGTGTGTGCATCCGTGTTAGTACTTGGCGTAGGCTATGATTATGATCTCTTGTAGATTATGAAGTTAACTATTGCTATGATGGTATTGATGTGATCTATTCCTCCTACATGGTGTGAAGGTGACGAGTGTGCATGCTATGTTAGTACTTGGTTTAGTCGTGTTGATCTTTCATGCACTCTAAGGTTATTTAAATATGAACATTGAATTGTGGAGCTTGTTAACTCCGGCATTGAGGGTTCGTGTAATCCTACGCAATAGTGTTCATCATCCAACAAAAGAGTGTAGAGTATGCATCTATCTATTCTGTTATGTGATCAAAGTTGAGAGTGTCCACTAGTGAAAGTCTAATCCTTAGGCCTTGTTCCTAAATACTGCTATCGCTGCTTGTTTCTTGTTTTCTTGCGTTACTACTTGCTGCGTTACTACTGCTTATACTTATTCATACCACCTGTATTTCACTATCTCTTCGCCGAACTAGTGCACCTATTAGGTGTGTTGGGGACACAAGAGACTTCTTGCTTTGTGGTTGCGGGGTTGCATGAGAGGGATATCTTTGACCTCTTCCTCCCTGAGTTCGATAAACCTTGGGTGATCCACTTAAGGGAAACTTGCTGCTGTTCTACAAACCTCTGCTCTTGGAGGCCCAACACTGTCTACAAGAATAGAAGCACCCGTAGACATCACACGCCATGAAGCAACACCAGCTGAGACCTAACAAATTTTTAGTCGATACCCTTTTCATTAGTAAATTTTTTACAATTTTGTGTATTGTGATGGGTGATTATGCACATATCATGTCTGTCATCTAATCTATTATTTTTAAACTAACATAAATTTTTGATTTGAAAATTGGTGGATGATGGAAAAAGGATTTCCATGAGACTTCTTATAATACATGGAGTAATATTGTGAATTATCCCATATCAATTGTCATGCACGCACTACTAGCCTACTACCCCGACATGATCTCTAAAGATATCATGCAAAAAGATGGCTCGTGCAACATCAGCAAGATGAGACCCATGATGAAAGTGCGGCAATCCAGATCAACAATACTGTAAGGGTACATTGCCCCTATGTGTGGTTTTGGTAATTAATGACAACTCCTATGGACTAATGTTTTCATTGAGTTTATATGAAGGAATATTCCATAGGTACTTCTTGTATTCCATGTGTTGGATTCAAGTATGGATGCCATGAAGATAAAGATACACCTTGTGTATTGGTATAAAGATCATCGATTTAAAGATACATATGTGATATGATCAAGAAGATGAAATGAAGATGGAGTTCTTATGTGGAACTCAATATTAGCCATGCTCTATCTTAAGTGAGTATGAGAAGATACAAGTTTGAGTTGGGCAAGCTCAAGATGAGCATCTCAAGTGGATCACATCCTTGAAGCTTTCCGTCCATTTGGTGATAATGGACTTGTGAAGATGTGCATCAATGAAGCTTTCCCATCATAGTGTATGGGGGAGCATTTGTGAGTCTTCACAAAGCAACAATGATCAAGTTGTGGCATTCCGGCTTGTGTAGAGCTTGAAGAGTTATCATCAAGATCAAGCGGGATGCGCAAGGCAAAGGTATGACCTTGATAGGTTTTCCTTTTACCGGTCTCAAGGTGGTTGATGGGAGACCGGATTATAGGATAGATAGCCGCACTATTAAGAGGGGCTTTCGGTTGAGTAACTCGATCACATCGTCTTAGGGAGCTCAATCCTTTGCATACTTTGCATATTCCTATTGCTTCTTGGTGTTTCTCGGTGTTAAGTTCTTGAGCTTGTTGCTAGCTTTACAACAAGCCCGAGTTCATCGAAAACGGAGTTCGCATGCATCTTCTATTGCGTTTTCGAGGTTGGATGATTTTACCGGTTATTCATGATATAAGGTTCTACCTTTTATATTCATGATAAAATCCCCTCCTACAGTTGCTTGAGTTTTTCACTTTCTATTATATAGCATTTGTTGTTATCTTCCAAACAAAATTGGTTTCATTCGAATCGGAGTTCGGGAGCATTAGTTATTAAAGAAGAAAAAGAAAAAAGGGGGGAGGCTGCCGGCCGGCCGCCCGGCCTGCCGGGCCAAGCGCCGGCCCACCCGGTCGCCATCTGGTGCGGCATTCTGTGGGCTTCGTGGCCTGGTCCGGCCCAGTGGCCGGCCACCGACCGGCCCGCTCGGCACACCGCCCGCCCGACCGGCCTCCTGGCCGGGCCGGGCCTCACTCGCCCCCGCGCCAGCCCTGCTCCCCCGCGCGGCCTTGCTATCTGTCGCCTGTGTGCGCTCGCCGCCCGGTCGGTGGGCCGGCCCGACCGGACGCCTGGCCGGTCTCCCCAGCCCATAATCTGGTCAGCCGGCTGCCAGGCCGGCTGGGCTGCTTTCTGGCCCGTTTTTCGCCCACTTTCACTTAACTTTTCCCCCAACGGTTTTATTTGCTCCCATGCTATAAATAGCCCTTCTTCCACCTTGAGCAATACTAGTTCTTCCATTCTCTCACCTCCATTGTTGCCTTTTAAGAACTTGCTCTCTCTCTCTTGTCTCCCCCCATGATTCTTGCTCATTTTTGAGGGATCTAAGAGAGGAGATCTAGATCTACACTTCCACCAAACCATTTCTTCTCTAAGTGAGATTAACTCTTGGGATCTAGATCTTGGAGTCTTTTGTTGACTTTCCCCATTGTTCTTCCTCTCCAATCTCATCTTAGCATTTGTTGCTTGGGTGGGATTTGAGAGTGAAGGACTTGAACACCTCTAGTGTTCTTGCTTTGCATCATTGCATAGTGTTGAGCTCTCCACCACGATTAGTTCGAGTGAGAGACCGTGAGCTTGTTACTCTTGGAGGGAGACCTCCTAGTTGGCTTGGCGGTTGGTGCTCCGGTGATCTCTTCAAGAAGATTGTGAAGAGGCCCGGGCTTCTCCTTCGTGGAGCTTGTGAAGTGGTTGTGGAGCTTGCCATCTCCGGAGCGGAGGAAAAACTAACCATAAGGAAAGGGCCATTATCCTTCGTGGGTGTGGTTCGGAGAATAGGGTGAGCCTTTGTGGCGCGGGGAATCCTTCGTGGGACCTCCACTCCTACAAACGTGACGTACCTTCTTGCAAAGGAAGGGAACACAGGAATATACATCCTTGTCTCCGCGTGCCTCGGTTATTTCTATACCCGAGCTATCTTTCCTTGTGATAGCCATCGTGCTTGAAGTACATATATCTTGCTATCACTTGTGCTACATATATCTTGTGCCTATCTTGCTTAGCTCTAGTTTCCATTGTTACACTTAGTTGAGCTTAGCATATTTAGGGTTTTTGCTTGTAAACTAAACGTTAGTTTAATTCCGCATTCTTACAAGAAAAATCCGCAAGAGATTGTAATTGCCTATTCACCCCCCCCCTAGGCGACATCTCGATCTTTCAAATACACATGCACGACAATGCCAAAGGGGCAAGTCTTACTAACCAGTCTGACCAAACTCTTGTTGATCACTCATCAAATTTACAGCTAGAAAGCAAATAGACACTGGGCACACCATGGTGATCATAATGCAACAATATTTCTATGATGATGATCTAATCAGAAAAATGAAAGAAAAAATATAATTAAAAATCCATATAATCATTTTTTTGATAAAGGAAAATTTAATTATTACTTCAAAATTAATATCGCGATGATACCATTCAGAAGACCTTACACCCAGCCTCTGTATAGAAAGGATGCACAAAGCTGCATAAATCTAAAATACTGAAAACATAAAATGAGAAAGGCAACACCAAGCACAAAAGTCTATCATAGCACACTGTAGAGATGAACATAAATGAAGAAAATTGGTACGCCAGTAGATAACTTGCATAAGAGAAGAAAACATAATTTATTGGATCAAATAAAGATGACATGCATAAAAGTAAAAACGTGATAATTAACCCTAAAGATCTTGCTAATATTTTGTTGTACTTCTCAAATATGTTCACATCACATTTTCCCTAACCTGCATAATGATGTGTGGCATGTGGTGAGCGAAGGGATTGATGATCCTTTCATTAGGGAAATTCAATTCGGCTCCCGGGTGCGTATGCTCCCTATACCAAAAAATTATATTTCGAGTTGTCGAAAATTTTTGACAAAAATTCTACATGTACATCTCCATAATATATGTGCATTCGTCAAGTTTCACGAAAAATCAATATTTTTTGTGGTCTATGTAAAAAAGAGAAAATTTATCTTGAAAAAAGCATTATTTTTAGGACTGAGTTTTCTCTTTTTTACACACGTCAAATGGTAAGTCCATTTTTTATGAAACAACTTTGTGAGCGTGTAGCACGTGAAGATGTACGTGCGAATTTTTCGTTTCAATTTTTTTGAAATTCAAAATATATGTAAGATGAAATTCAAAATAGAGGGAGCATATGCTCCCATGTTCCAAAACACCACTCCCCATTCATTAACTCTATTCTAGCAAAATGATAAATTTTTCATGTTTAAAGAACATGGAAAGAAATGACCCTCCACGGGGCGGATGGGTTCAATGTTGCATGCCATTGCAACATGGAGATGGATTGGAGCCCATGTTACTCGTGCCATACAAAACCATAGTTTCGGTGTACTAGAACCATTAGCATATTGTTCCAGCTCGGTGGAAACCAAATTATATTCTTTAGAAACAACAAAATTTTGTAGATAAATGGAATATATTAATATTAAACTAATATCAATTATTCTGGGATCTGGAACTACATAATTTCAAGATCTAGTCGAGACATCGTGAATACACATACAAAAAATAAAAAAGGAAAAAAGGTCCTTTAGAAGAAACCAGAGACTCACAACAGCAAAAAAAACCACCACCATTGGAGACTGCAAAAAAATTCTCCAACAACGACACCTTCGGAAAGGGAATAGTGCACAAGTGCTACTGTCATCCGGTCTAACCATCGGAGTCTCACGGGTTTTCACTCGGGAGAATGCCAACAATCCAAAAGCAATGCCTTGAACCAGGAGTTAGAGAACCCCCATTGACAAGTGCAACCAATGAAGTTCAGATCTAGGTTTTTCATCCTATGAATTGAGACTAGGCGCTTAAAGAGCACCGCCAAGAACAAAGTAACCTTGGGTCACCACCCTACAAGCTGCAATACACCGATTTTCTAACTCACATATTCTTCGCACACACAATTGTATTTTAACATCGCCACAAAGAAACCATGTATGCATGGCGAGTAGTGAAGCATCCTTTGGGAATACTTTGTGGAATAGTTGCCAACACCTTGAGGTCATGAAATCGGTATGCGCATGTAAGATAATACCTCTTGAGCCTTTTTGATCTTCTTCAAACATTGCCTCCTTGATATTACCTACGTCAAAATCTTGGTAATTGCAATGGTGGAGGTGATGTGGTATATGTATCCAATGATGTCCACATAGTGCGGGTAAAGGTCGCCTAGGAATGTAGCCCACTATGGCATTAGCAACGCGTCAAAGGCAACATTGGAGGAGTGGTGGCATGGTGTATCAAGGCATGATGCAGCGATCATTGGAGGAGGGAGCCTTCGTGGCATTCTGAAGATGGACATTGGAGGTAAGGACCATCTGTCCATGGCCAGTCAACTAGGATGACACACCTGAGCCTCATGTCGGGATTAAGAACACCGAGATCCTTTGATGGAGCCTCACCAAGCCATGTTGGAGAATATTGGGGTAGCAATGCGAAGTAGGGACACCAGACGAGGAAAGGTGGAGCATGAGGTGGGGAACTAGGCGGCTTGCCACCGCTGTCCGCCATGGCGTAGCCCCCTGCCGTGGTAGCAAGGGGATGGGAAGTCAGGGAGAGATATTCAAGGGGTGGCATCATCACCTCCGAAGTCGTTCTTCGAGGCGACCCGAAAGGCTAGGATTTTGACCCCTGAAGTAGAACAATATTAATACTTAATTTTAAATAATGCCTCTTAAATTAAATTATACTTGTAATACTATGAAATTATTTGACGAGGAATAATTCTCATACCCGTGTCGCTCCCCGTGGGCGGCTAATCCCCACCCTTCCTCCCCCACATCTCCTTGCCGCCGTCGAAGGAAGCCGACGGAGCAAAGTTCATGCCTCCATGCTTCTAAAATTCTGGGATGAAGCTTTTCTCACTGACATTTTTCTTATAATCATGCTCCCTTTTTGTAAGGTGCTTAATTTTTCCATTCCCACCAAACAAAACTTCTCCAAGTTCAGCCCAATGATAATAATCTTTGCATTGTTTGTTACGCTTGCTGGCTAAATCTTCGTTCGCATAATAAACGAAAACTTATTTTTAGATCAAATAGGTATGTTACTCAGTGGCCGTACCCGAGCTCGCTGCGCCGCCATCTCCAGCAACCCCTGATCTCCTAAGCTAGCCGCTGCCCTCCTCCTCTCCCGCCCCCTCCCGGGTGGCGGCGGAGGATCCTCCAACCACGCCCCGAGCAGCCACCCCCGGACCTCCGCCGTTGCTGCCGGCCTCGGCCCCGGCCCCGGCCCCGGCGGCGGTGGCGGCGCCCCTTCCGTCGAACGGCGGCGTTCCATGGAAGGTGATGAAGCGCCGGTGGAGGAAGCCGGGCGGCACAACTACTTGGCCGGGGCCTGATGCTCTCCGTCGGTAGCCATGGAGGATTCGGTGGAGCGGTGGCGGCCTCCGCCCCCGGTGACGGTTCGGCGGTGGTACGCATGATCCACACCGCCGTCCTCTTCCGTGGTGATCCGGCAGGAGGGGCTGGCGGCATGGGAGCTGCTGGTCTTGCTTTGCTTTTGGTGGCGGTCCTCGGGTTTCTCACAAGCGAAGATGAAGGTCTACCGGAGGTCAGTTTGCCTTGATCCGGTCGGAGAGATGAGTTCGGAAAGCTCCGCCGGCGAATGGTACGAGTGCATCTTTTGCCCGGAGTTTGGTAGATCGGGTAGTATTCGGTCGCGCACGCCCATGTTTTTATTCCGACCGTTTGGTTCCGGAGAGAGCGGTGTGAAGCTCTAATCTGTGTTAACATCAGGTGACTTTTTGGTCCATGGTGAAGTCAGAAGAACGAATATCATGAAGGCCGGATTGTTGGACTGGCTAAAGGAGGTTCGAGTCTCCGTGATGCTGAGGGATTTGCTTGGCGTCCGGGCTCTGCAGCAGTGGTATGCATGTGGGGACGGCAGCACATGTGAAGTTCAGAGTCTTACCTCTCAGAGTGAAACCCCAAAGTCTGGTCTTAACTGGTTGTGTCTGGCAATGACCTTGCTGGAGACATTGTTTTGAGAGTGGGGACTATCTTCAGGGTGAAAACCTAAGACCTTTGGTCGGGCGACGACGGCGCTGGTGCACTGTTCCCTTCTTGGAGGCGTCGCTTTTGGAGAGTCTGTATTTTAGGTGTTGTCACGGTGGTGATTGTATTGCTGTTGCTAGGTCTGAAATTCTGTAGCGGGACTTTTATTTCATAATTTTCTGTACTCTTTTTGGCTGTGTGCATCCATACTTCCACTGGGTGGGGCATTGTTGCTGTGATCGGGTGTAATTGGTATCTTTAATATTAATATATTCCTTTTATCTAAAAAAATGTATGTTACTGTTATTGTCCTCTACGGAAAGGAGTAAAATGTCCTAATACCCCTACTTGGCATGTCTACATAGCGGAAAATTTGTGGACCACGTTTCATAAAATTATTTTTCTACATCTAACCACATGTGTTCCTCTATGAAACTGTATCTTTGCTTCATCCAAATGCTCGCTCTTGACTAGGTAGTAAGGGCATCTCCAACTGGGAGACCCAAATGGAATCTTTCGTCCGTTTGAGTCTTTTCCGACAAACCTCGCTTCCACGAGCTACCTGACTTAAAACGGACAGGTGCAGCGTCCGGTCTGACCCAAAACTGACGCAAATTTGGGAGACTTTTGGGCCGAGCCGGACGAACGCGGACGTCCATTGTATCCGACTATGTCCGCGTCCTGGCCCATGTGACAGAGACACAAAATGCAACCACATGGTCCCAGCCTTCTCTCTCTCCTCTGTCCTCCTCTGTCTGCTTTTCCCCCATGAAAACCTTCGAAGCTACTCGCCGGATTGGAGCTCACCTAGCCGAGCTCCGGCGCCACCCTCGCCGAGAGACCCCTGCCGCCGCCGGCTCCTTTTTTCAGTCATGCTGGAAGTCGCCGGAGCAGAAACGAGCGCCGCCGGCCTCGACGCCGCCCCGTGCCTCGCTGCGCCCCGCGCGGAGCCGGCCGCCCCGTGCTACCTCGTCGCGCGCCCAGGGCCGCCCCGCCCCCGCCGACCGGCGGCGGAGACGCGGGCTTCGCGGACGTGCCCGGCGTCGGCCTCCGTCGAGGCGCATCGCGGGCGCGGCCTCCGGCGAGGCAGGCACATGCGCGGCACGGCGTCCCCGGCCTCGGCCTCCGGCGTGGCGCATCGCGAGCGCGAGCGCGGCCTCCGGCGAGGCAGGCACAGGCGCGGCCTCCGTTGGAGCCGGCCGCCCCGCGCTACAGCTCCGCCCACGCCGCGCCCTCACCATGACGCCGGCCACCGGCCGCCTCCCGCGAGCACGTCCGCTGGGAGCCCGCGCCCGCGCTACAGCTCCGGCCACACCGCGCCCTCGCCTCGACGCCACCCCGTGCCGCGCCACCACACGACGCCACGCGCTCCCGCCGCATCACGCGCGCACGCCTGCAGGGACAGGACGGGGCCGTGTCGCGCAGCCCCTCCAGGCTGTGCGGGTCGACCTGGCTCCTGCTTCTCCCGGCCATGGAGGCAAGTCGCGTCCTCGGCTCTTCTAGTGCGCAGCGACAGGCAGGACGACGTGCAGCAGCTGTTCTCCTCCAAAGGCAGTAGGAGGAAGCCATGCGCTGAGGCGGGTGCTCGCGCGCGCAGCTGCTGCTGTTTGGGCGCGCCCGGAGACGGGGCAGCGTGCGGCGACGGGGCTGCGCCCGCGACGAGGGTCCGCGGCGGCGAACGGGGCTGCGTCCGCGGCGGCGAACGGGGCTGCGTCTGCGGCGGCGAACGGGGCTGCGTCCGCGGCGGCCGGCCGCCCCGCGTCTCGGCTTCTCCGCCGAGCTGCTCCCAATTTGGGTCGTGGATGCGTTGGGGAGTAAAAATCGAGCCGGACGTCTATGTGCGTCCGCGTGACATCCGTGTGTCCGCGGAATGACCCAAACGGATGAAATACACCGTCCGTTTGGGTCGCATGGTTGGAGATGCCCTAAATACTTTTTCTTCCTTCCCATTTATTTCCGCTACTGTTCTGCATCCTCTAAGTTTTGGCCAGTGTTGCTTTGCAGAAAGGGCCTATTTTGAGAGGTATACATACCTGATTGTAATGTGGTCAGAATATCGAGAAGTTAAAGCGAGACTTTGATAGCATTCCAAACTTCAACGTATATACCCGACCAGCCCCAAAAACTAGTCCGTACGAGTATCTCCACCAGCACGCCCTAGAGGCCTAGAGCAACTTCAATAGTTTTATTGGGTCTACCGTTGGCTGCTGCGCTCACACCGGGAGCCCCAAATATTGCTTACGCATTTTTTAGCCTAATAAAAATACCGGCACGCCCTTGCCGGCCCCTATGAACGGGGTGTGGATCGGACGCGCTGGCACCTCGTGCCACGTAGGATCTCAACCATGGGTCTGTTCTCTTGGTGACAAAACCGATGTGTCACGTTTTAAATGACTGCATGGTGGAGGCTGATCGTTGTCATCAATGGTCGCGCCGGTTCCCGAGATAGCGGCGCAACGGTACGTCGCCCGCACACTTCACGCGCATACCCACGTGGCGACGACAAAGCTCGACACGCATACCATCGTGTTCAATGCGAGCACCGACCTCCACAATAAACCGCCGCCCACCTCCATTCTTTCCCGCTCGCTCCTCCAAAAACCCTAGCACCGCCACCCACCTTCAACGATAGAGCACAACAACGAAGCCAACGGCAGCGGCGCTTCGGCCTACCCGTTCAACTTCAGCCTTGAGGAGGTCGTTTTGTTTCACCGCGCGGGCCTCCTCGTGCCCCAGGGGTGTCGAGTCCCCCACAACACATGTCGAATGGCAGGACGCCTTTGCCGGTGGGGAGGGAGCTACATGCCCTCATTGTAGAGCGTCGGGCTCAGCTACCGTCGGCGCAAAGGAACAACGCATATTAGCCCTGAAACGACGAGTGACTGTCCAGCGCGAACGGTAGGCGAAGATAGCCCGCTTCGCTAGCCCCAACTCCGAGTGGTTCAACTGCATCGGCAGGCGCGCCTGGTGGCAAGGCCACGGCGTTGACGATACGCTCGTCGCGCACGGCTACCGTCGCAACGACTACGATTGTCGCCACGGGAGGTCTTCCCTGCGCACTCGCGGTCGGGATCTTACGGCTCGAGAGATGGTGCGCAAGCGGTCCTCGCCGTACCCACCACCTCGATGCTCCGGCGGCATCGTTCTCCGTGATGCACCATGTAGACCGTCATCGGCACTAGTGAAGAAGGAGAAGCCGTCGTCGTCGCCGCTCGAGCGGTTGTTCCTTCGATGATCGAAGAACGAGGCGCCAATGAAGAAGGAGAAGCTCAATCTTCTTGTGCCTCCACCACCACCGGAGAAGCGATGGTGAGAGATCGAACTCGAGATCTAGGCGCCACACCGCGCTCCTGACGATCCGGAAGACACGTTGGGGAAGGTGGTGATGTTGAACCGCTCATTCAACATGGTGCTGGTGGCGGGCGATCGGTTCGCCGAGTGGTGGTCAGCGACGGACAGTGATAACATCGTAGACCGTGATGCACCCACACCTGGTCCAGCTCTGCTGCCCAAGAAAGAGCCTTACAACAACCTCGATGTAGCTTTCGTCTCCTCTTCCGACAACGCATTCGACTAGTTTAGTATTTTCTAATGTTTTAATTTAAATTTTGCAATGTTTTGTACAAATTATAATGAATTTCAACTTTCAAAAGGTTCAAATTATTTGCAGGCCGGACATACAGAGCACGCCGCTGTGAAACGGCTATCCCTTAACTTATGGAAGTGCTGTCGGCGTGCGCCATAGCAGCACACTGCCAGCGCCTATTTTCGGTGGAGATGCTCTAACTCCATACTGATCTGAATTTTACGCAGTTCTGCCTGCAATTAATGGCATGTGTGATCTAGTACTTTGTTCAGATCTGTCTCAGTTTAGTAGTGAATAATTCGGATGATTGCATGTTCCACTAGCAGAGAAGAAATAGGTAGTACCAGCAGTTGAGTCCGTGAGAATTTGAGATGATATTTATTTCCTTCCCCGCCTAAGTTAGTTAGTCACACCTCGTTAATTGAGATTTTCACACTGCAAATTCTGTAGATAACAGAAGATGCACATGCTTCACGCCTTATCCGACTCAACCTCGGCAATAATTGGACTACTACACATCATATTGTACTAACCAATTGTGACAATCATCATAATCTAGAACTGCAAATCCGTCACACATGTGGGATCGTATACATTCGGGCTGGGATCTGGCAGAGAATCGAATTTCTAACAGATGCGTCAAGAACTCTGAATATCTGTTTATTGAACTGCTAGCTATTAGGTTGTTCAGTGTCTTTGAAATGGTGAGGCGGCGGCTACATCCTGAAGTTAGAATAAGGTCCTCCCCGCTCTATCCTCGCTTCGGTGGTGTCTCTTGCATCGGCGGAGGGCGCGTAGAGTCGTGTGCCCGACGGATCTCATGGGATCCAATCGGTTTTCATGTTCCTTTGTGTGGTTTAAGGTCAATCTCTTCCGATCTACGATTGTCATCTTTGACGACGGTTGCTGCTCTGATGCGCTGGTCTGGGGCCTTAGCACGACGACTCCCATTTATCTATTACAATAAGTTCTACTACGACAAGCTTTGCCTGACTCCGGTGATGGAGGGGCAAGAACAGCGGCGCGCCTTCGGCTTGTGTCGGGTTTGTAGTTGTCGCTAGGTGGTCTAAAGATCTACTTGTAATTTTTATTATTTTTCGGTCTGTTTATATTGCTATTGATGATTATTAATAGCTTGGTGGAATTTTTGCAATTTTTTTTGAACTGGTAGTCTGACTTATTGTAGAAGTTCCGTGAATATTTCCGTCAAGCTAAATCATTTTTAAGGTAGACGACGCAAACAGTTTAACAACTGAATTGGGTTTTCTGCTAAATTGGGTTTTCTGCTAATTAAGGAAAAAGCCTTCGGAAGACAAAATCAAGGAGCAAGTTGGTACGATCTTTTTTTACTCCCTCCAGTTAGATAATTATTTTGAACCGGATGGAGTAGATCAAAGCTACAACCTGAGGTCATTTCGTACCGAAGTCGTAGCCTGGATTTGTATTGTTTAACCATCTTTATACGGTGCAAAGGTTACAGCGAGTAGTACGCTAGGGTGCTTCTGTTGAGAGAAGACCGTGTCAGTTATCAAACTTATCTGGTTATTACAGATACCCTTTTTTAGCAGAGATAGGTCAAGAATTCCATAGCATAATAAATTGAACCCAACCTCCCGCACGACCCAGCCCTAGCCCCCACCGCACCCCTCCTCCCGCCGCCGCCGCCGGTGGCGTGGCGGCGGCGGGGGGTCTTCCTCTGCTGCGTCGGGAAGCGCCCGGCCTAGTCTTCGCATGGTGTTCTGGGACGGCGTCGAGATGGTGGAGGCGACGTCGCGTCGGAATAAGGATGCTGGAGCTCGATCCCCATCTCGGCAAGGCCACTTGTGGCGGCGTCGGCGAGCTGCTCGGACTGGTTTCCTCTCAGATCTGCGGATCGGGGGAGGGTGGATTCCCCGGGCACGGTCGAATTTCGACCCTGCCGTGGAGTTTGCGGAGTCGGTTCTGGAGTCGGAGGAGTACTGATGCTGTTGCTTTCTCCTCGGCCGACCGTGGTGGCGAGGGAGAGGAAGGAGATTGCGCCACTGCCTTCCTTTTTAGGGTTTGTGTTCTTCTGGTGGCTTGCGGCTGTCACGTTTTGCAGCTTCTTCCGGCCGGCCTTGGTGGCGAGGGGAGGAGGCGGTTCGACGTGGCGACGCCAAAATCGGCCAGATGGTCGGGAGAAAGACCTTTCTTCCTCCTTGTCGGTATGATTTGCTGCTGCTGTTCTTCTTCTTCCTCGGCACTGATGCGGGAGGGAGTTCCTGGTTTGCCCGGGCAGATGGCCCGGCCGCGGTGCTGGACCGGTCGGTTGACTCGAGTTCCCTTCCTTCCGGAAGGGACTTTTTTCGCGGTACTCAAAGCCAAAGATGGCGACGGCTGCTGCAGGCGTGTTGGATTGGTGTCCATGCCTTCTCGGCGCTGGTGTCAAGGAAGGAGGAAACATCGTGGTGGCAATTACACCGTGGTCGAAGATGATGACCTGCTTGCGCTTGGTTGTAGTTCTTTCTACTGCAGGGGTATTCTCTCAAGTTTATGGGATGATGACACAGGACTCCGGAGATCTTCATGGGTTATGGTGGCCTTAGGGTGTTCTAGGTGTTCTTGGTCCTTTGTGTTTGTGTTTCTCTGTGCTTGTAAGGGTCAACAACTTTGTATCTTTCCGTGATATGAATGCAGAGAAATTCTCAAAAAGGTCAAGAATTCCATACTAGATCAAGAACTGACCTTATCTCTGAAATTCTTGACCTATCTTAGACAAACATTAGCATGGGACATGATATGCTCTGAAATTCTGCACTTGTGCTATTTGATGGCCACCGGGAAATCAACAATTTCCATCACTTAATCAAGGATAATTTGCATCAAAGTCACTCCTTACCAAACCTTTTGGTATCAGCAAATTCAACCATGACAACTTAGACAATAATTTGCAATAACGTGCATGTATGTTGCAGTTAATTCTTCCTATTATTATTATTATTTATTATTATTATTATTATTATTATTATGCAAACAATTCGAATAAGCACATTAGACAGAACAAAACTTAAACAATCACAAATAATAATTTTATGAAGTAAATCACAAATAATAATGAGCCTTGGTAGAACCTTAAGTTACGTAAAAAAACTCAATGTAGTAATTTTGTTACTCCGCATTTTACAACTCGGCTTTTTCTTGGCGTCCCTAGTGAACAAACTACAAAAAGAACATAATCGTGACCAACTAAATTTGTGTCAGGAGCTGTATAAACGCACACCCCAACTTTGACAACCAAATATCGGATTGATCACAATATAGCGGGGGATATTCTGATAAATGGCTTTGGCACCTGAGCTTCATGCAGCGCTTCTAAAAAAATGAAAACTTGATTTCATATTTCTAGAAAATTCCAAAAGAAATACCTAGATGTAGTCAACTATGTACACTACGAGCCCGCAAAATTTTAACGTGAAATATATTTTTGGCTGAACAAAAAGATAAATTGGACTAATTTTAGAAGGTGGAGGTTTATAAAACTGAGCTCAACCGTCGGAATAAGGCGAATAGCCTGCGATCATCGTTCTTGCCAATATGCTCTCGTCCAGTGGTCCTGCTAATATGCTCGTCGTGGAACTCATTCCTTCCGTAATTTGAGACCGCACAGTATCGGAGACACTCATACAGTCATACGTAAACGTGCGCTATATTGCTTAATTAGTTTGAGTTACATGTACGCGAATAGTCTATGCTGTCATCATCGCGATATGCAAGTGCCGTAGCCGCATATGTCCTCATGATATGAAATCGTTTTAGTAATACACTAATACTCTACTACCTGCACATAGGAGCCAGTTACGTGCTATATATGGTAGAGGGGATGGCCGGTCAATTCATACAATCGTTGCTTATCGCAGTAGGATCTCTATCATTAAACTGTCAGCGAATCATTCTTTTTTCCGTATGATCGTCACACTAACGACAAATATAGAATCCACAAATGCTTGTGTTCTGAGAAAGAGAGGGTTTAAGAATTTTTTTAGGAATGTGCACACGTAAGCGTAGATCGTGGAACAAACACATATATTGCAAGAATATGACCATATGGTGTAAACAAGATCAAAGATGCGATTGCTCTCTGGAAGCTCTCCGGAAATATGGACGCACAACCTCCTATAAATTATCAGGGCTAGTTTAATTTAAATGTCTTGTTCATTGTTTTCTGGTTTTCTATTCTTTTATCCATGTACAACTTCATATCTCATGCGACCGGTTTTTCAGCTACGATCAGATGGCAATTTTGTTTTCTAACTAACAATGCAAGTAGTTCTAAAGAATGTTTATAATCACATCAGCTCCCTAACCCCCCACGTCACCTAACCCTAGGCGACACGGGGGCGCCCCCTCTGCCGGTCAACATGCCCGTTCTCCCTATCTCCTCCTCTCCCCCACCGCCAGTGGACCTGCCGGGCAAAGCCTTGGCGGTGACGGTGGCAGTGGGGCTCTCCCCCTCGTGTGGCGGCAATCTTTTCCTCTGGCTGTGGCGGCGTGGTTTGTCGGTGTCTAGTTCGGCAGCAAGGTGCCTAGGAGCCTAGCGGCGAGCGCGTTCTGGCTTCGATGGTGGAGGCTCCACCTCCCCGTGATGGATGCACCCCTTTTATCGCAACCGAGACTCCGTGCCCACGCAGATCTAGGTTGTGGTGGAGGGAAAGCGCGGTGGCGCCTAAGGCGCCGGTTGTTGGGCGGCATGGAGGTGTCAGCGGCTGGCCAGACGATAATCGGCTGGATCTCCACCATCCAACGACGCTCTTCGGGTGGCTGTCCTGATGCAATGGATGTATATTCATGGGGCAAATCCCGGAGATATCCTTCTCTTGGGCCAGAGAGTGCGATGGCGATGCATGTGTGCCCTCCCCTTCATGAAGGAATTGTCGAGGTGATGCTCCCCACTTCATTTTGCTAACTTCGAGGGAAACGCTAGATTCATGGATCTGATAACGACATCGCTCCTACATTGTTTACCTCTTGGGGGCATCATTCTTGGAGTTGTACATCGGTTAGAGGGACCAGTGAATGGTTTAGGTGGCGGCTGAGCGGTGTTGCATCTTCCGCATCTACGATGGCAAGTCTTCGCAGTGTGGTCTCAGCGATGGCCGTGTGTGTTGATGGATGCACGCAGGGTGGAAGCACTATCTGTAGTCGTGGTGGTGATGACATCAGGTCTGGCATAGGCTATGCGGATCTCTGCCCCGAAAATGGACCAGCGGTTTGATGGCGGTGACGGTTTCTGAAGCGAGGGCATGAGATGCTCGTCGAGGGTCTCCTAAGCGGGATGTGTGCTCATGTATTTGCCATAGGGTGACTCCATGATGCCCCGAATATTTAGCTGGTGGGGTGTTGTTTGGTGTTTCTAGGGCATAAGGCCCTAATGACATGTTTATTTACCCATTGTCGGGTTTGTAGGTGTTGAGTGGTGGGTTCGGGTTCTATGATGTATGCTTTTGGCAGATCTTTGCTGAATAAAATTTAAACAAAATTCATATGCATCGATTGATGCAAAGGCCGGGGCTTCCCATTTCGAAAAAATGGACGAAAATACCCTCGTGTTGCCCTTCTCTCGCGATACTGGGGGTGAACTCCTTCCTAGCACTAGCCGCCGCCTCCCGTCTCCCCCTCACCTAACCCCGATTCAGGCACCTCTAGCAAACCCTGGGCGGTGTAACACCCCGAAGAATAAGATCTCAGAAGGGTAGATATCAAATATGTGCATTTGCATACCATGCATCACTAAATATGGGAAATTTTTGATCTTTTATGTTTAAGAACCAAAGAGATCGAATTTAAACTGTAGTGTCAAAGTTGACCTAAGTCAAGCACTAGGATTTGAAATTCAAATTTCAATATAACCTTTGAAGATTTTAAAAAGTGGGGTAAACTAAATATTGAAAACCTAAACTTGTTTGCATTTAGTAATTAACATTGTGTGATGATAACTTTAAACCAATTGAACACATTACAAAAACAATTAAATTGAAAATTTAGGTTTGACTAGGTCAAACTTGAATGCAAATATTTTGAATAAAAAACATAAGTCCTTGATTAAAATATTCCTACCAAATATCTCAAACCATATTGATACAATTAAAAAAATCAACTCTTATCCACATATAAAAAATAAAAATTTCAAATTTCATATTTGAATTTAAATATTATGGATTAAAAAATTCATAAACAAGTAAATAAAAGTCACAAAAATATAAACTCAAAATCAAAATGTTGAAAAATTTACTCTCTATCAATCTATAATTGTTAATTACACACTAGAAACATCTAGAAATGGAAGTCTAGAGACGACCCTAAATACAAACTAAGAAAAGTAAAAGAAAATCCTAAGCTAACACCCCCAACTAGCCTAACCTATATACACTACGAGTACCATCTCCACTTCACTATCTTCCTCAACACCTTGATCTTTTCTTTGACCTGAACACAAGCATAAACCAAGGAAAACATTGGTTATGTTAAAATGTTGGAATCACCCGATTTAGAATTCAAAGGAAATCATCCTGGAAGAAAGATAGATATGGGGACTTTTATTTACTTCAAACAAAAGCAAAATGGCATTGAATTTCATTCCTGGAACCAACATCAACGATCATCACAGGATCATGCTCAATATCTTAGATAACAAGGACGGATAATTAGGAAATGGAAACAACTTAGGCAACCAAATTTGAGAGGCTGCACATGGACATGGTCAACATAGCAGTAGGAAATAGTAGCATAGGCAACATAGTTCCCATCTCTTAGGCAGCAAAATTAAAAACCTCCCAAAATTTTAATTGAATTCATTGAGAAGCACACTAAATCAAATGGACCTAATGAATTGTTCATTATATCATTTAAAGAAAATGCACATATCTTAACAAATGAATTCTATACTAGTACTAGACAGCTAGTAAGAATATCTCTAGCCCACATAATCAAAATCACAAATCTCTAAGCCATTTGAAATAAAATTCAATTTACTCAACATAATATGAATATCACATTTATCCTCTTTTTGCTTTCCAAATTGGGCATCGGGACAGAAAACAAGTTTGTAAACCGACATGCCTAAATGGAAAGTCACCATATACCAAGCCTTTGAGTTATTTAACCACCAAATACAGACCTCTTGGCACATAGAAACAAAATAGAGAGGTGAAGCACCTTAGTCACCAAAATGTATGTAGTAGGTGTCAGCAGCACACCCCTTAGCTAGGCCACACTATAAATAGAGTGTTGGAGATAGTGCCCTAGAGACAAATAATAAGTATTTATTATTATATCTCAACTATTCATAATAGTTTTGTGCCATGCTATAACTTTATTAATCGGAAATATTGATACATGTGTGGTATTGTAGAAAAAACTAGGGTCCCTACCAAGCATAGACGTGCAAACTAGCACATTGTGGTCATTCGATGATCGAGGTTTCCCGGTCATTGACAATGGGACCATATCATTGGATGAATGATATGATGGACATACCCAAATATATAAGTATTATAAAGTGATCAAGTCACAAAGTTCAATGTTATGATGTTTATGAAAACACAGTGACCTAATCCTTAGACCATGAGATCATATCTAATCACTGTCACCGGAGGCTGCTTCGATTGCATCAACCATCACACCGTAATAGGGTGATCATAAAGGTGTAGTTGGGTATTTCGAAAGGGATGTGTTGAGGGTATGTATCAACAGCGGGATTTGTTCAACCGCATGACGGAGAGATACCCTGGGCCCACTCGGTGAATTACATCCATAAAGTTGAGCAACACTGACTAGGTCATGAGGATGGAATCATACGAAACTAGTTGAATTTCCTTTTTAGTAACGAGATCACACTAGGTATGATGATACCGATAATCATATCTCCGACGAGTGTCGATATCGAAGTAACAAAGGGAACAAGACTCAACGTAATGGTTCAAACAACGATCATATCTTCGTAGAATACACAGGGATCACTATGGTTATACAGGGCCCCATGGCGATCATTGATCAGAGAGTCATATTGATCATGTGCGTGTTGTTCTAGAACCGTAGGGTAACACACTTAAGGGTTCAACTAAATTTAAGATAGTTTTGGATTCATCGGAAATAGGGAGAGAATGCTCGAAGGGGTTTCGGGGGTATCCGAAAGGTGTTCGAAGTGGTTCGGGAGTGTCTCGGATCAATGGAAATTAAATAATATATATTATATATCAATTAGTTGAATTAATATTAAATATAATGATTTATTTAATAATAAAAGGCTCCAAATCCTAAATAGGCCTCAAAAGGAGGCCCATGAAGGGGAAGTGGCCGACCCCCCATGGTCAAAGGGGGCTGTCCGGGCCATGTGGGGAGGGGGTGGCGGCCCAGGGCTGGCCGACCGCACCATAATCCCCTCCCCTCCTTTTGTCCTAGCTTGCCAAGCCATGTGCCCTAGTCACCAGAATCCCCCTATATATAGTGGACGCGTGGAGAGAGGAAAATACACAATAAATAGAGAATTCTCTCTCTAGTTTTCTTCTCCGCGGTTCCTTGAAGAGCTGCGCCGGGAGGGAGACAACCCAACCCAGTACGGGAGGCGCTGCTGCGATCCAGATCCAAAAGATCTACTTCCGTAACTCTGTTGGATCGGAGCCGAGATCGTCGGTGGGCACCGTACATGTGCGATACCTACGAGGTGCGACACTTGTGGCACTGGACACCGGACGAGAAGACTGAACACGACCCCGATCGAGGACGGTGACGAGTACGACTACATCAACCATGTTCTAGCGGAACGTTAACCGATTTTGGTCTGAGAGGGTACGCCGAAACCATCTCCGTTACAACATTACTCCTAGATAGATCATGGGCAATCGGAGAAATGGTAGTTGGAAATTTATTTGTTTTCTACTATGAATCCCCTACATAGAGACGGTCTCAAACCCCTGGAGTTCTCAATTCACTTCCTACTCTTAGACTAGAACC
>NC_061513.1:169020805-169032165 GCF_022539505.1 Lolium rigidum | reverse complement strand
AAAAGTGCTCGGTGGCCACGGAACATGTTCGAGCCTCCGGTTTCTGGCCGTCCGATGCCCTTCATCGCGCTCGATCTCGCGGCCCAGCGGAGAGACGTCACGACAGACCTGCACATGGCCCCCAACAATTTCTCACCTGGGCCCCGACAATACCGGGAGAAGCGCCGCTACCTTTCTCGCTTGTTCCTCTCCGCTCGTTCCCCATTTCTCCACCGTGATTTCTCCTGGGTTTCGTCGGTGGAGAGTTCGTCGGCCGTTGAGCGCGCTAACCTCGTAGGCGGAGGGCGAGCGCGAGCAAGAGGGCGACTAGCTCGTCGGCAAACGGAGCCGCTCGGTAGTGCGGCGAGATCCGAGTCGTCGAGCGAGCTGCGCGGCCGCGGCAACGGGAGCGAGGCAAGCGGAATTGTGGCGAGATCTGAGCGGGCCAGCGGGGAGCTTGTCATGCGTGAGGGCGGCGAGTTAGTCGGGGGAGGGCGAGCTTTGGGAGCGAGGTCAGGGTGCTCGGGAGACGATGATGCGTGACGGAGATGCCTAGGTCGAGTACCTGAGGTAATCTTCTATGTACAAATCTCAACCTGAAACATGTGATTCGTAATGGTGTAGTGTATGTTTGAGATTTCTAGTTCTTAGGATCTGGGGGATTCATCTCGCGTTAGGTCACATACGAAGCTTTTTTTTTTTTGTACGCCTATCTGCTATTTGATTTTCTTTGTACGAATTAGCAAGCCATGCTTTGTGGATCTTCCCGGTGCATATCTCGTTGTGAACTAGATATCCCTAGTACTTTCTCTCTTGCAATAATGCTTGCTCATGTATGCGGACTGATGAAGGGGATTTTTAGCCTCAGCCATAGTGTTTCATATGTTTGGGGGGGGGGGGGGGGATTTACCAAGTTGTTCATCTGATTTGGGTCACTGAAATTCAGACTAAGCTGCTTTTTATCAGCATACTTTAGTTTGATTTTCAACTTTTAGTTTGGGTATATTTTTAGCACTATCCTTAAGCTGTGTAATGATTTTCTTTTAAGTTGTTTTGTTCAACATGATTAAGTTGGATTTTAATTATACCCTAGTTACCTACCTAATCATGCTTTTTTTCAGTTCAAAATGGCTAACGTTCTGAAGTTGGTAGTCACTTGTTAACCACCCGGGAGTTCTTTATCTGACCTTTCATGTTAATCACAACTATCAAGTGCACTGGCTTTAATTGGCAATTTGGACAGTTTAACAAGGTTTCTATATTGGGGAATTCTTTGGTTGTGCTCATTTTTTCTATGCCATGAAATTATGTATAAGTTGGTAATCTTGCTTACTCAAGTTGTTTTATCATTACGGTTAAGTTGACTTCTGAAAGTAATTAAGTTGGTTTTAATACCATGCTTAATTTAGCTTCTTACATTAAATTATTTTTTGATACCATGTTTAAGTTGGCGTCTAAAAGTAATTGAGTTGTTTTGATAATTATGCCTAAATTGGCGTTTGAAAACAATTGAGTTGTTTTCATAAGTATACCTTAGTTGGCTTTCGAAAGTAATTGAGTTGTTTTGATACCATTCTTAAGTTGGCTTTTAAAAGTAGTTGAGCTGTTTTGATAACTATATTTAAATTGGCTTCTGAAAGTAATTGAATTGTTTTGACACCATGCTTAAGTTGTTTTTGACAGTGATGGTATGGATGCTTGCTATAGTTTTTTTTGGAAGTGGAATATGTCCTGGGAGTGGTGTGATTAGGTGATTCTTACCGTGTGATATGTGCTTTTAGTTCATACATGTGAACATTGTCAGTGTGTGATTTGGTGCTCAACATACTACTGGTTCTTGCTACTAAATGGTAAATGTGGTTTCTCTGTTTCTGGCATTGATTCAGAGACCTTAGCTTCACCGTCGCCGTGCGGGTGGAGATCTTGGCACCGTTGCTCCAGGACATTCCCCTTGACACGCACTCGCCGGTGGTTCGGTCCAGCGCGACCCTGCCCCGCAGTCATCTGGGACAAGCACGAGGAGCTGCCGCTGGTCTGGTTCCCCAGATGCGCCGCGACCAACTGTTGTTGCTGCTGACCGACCCCTCGCCATCGTGAGCTGGTGAGACATCACTCCATTTCTACTTTGCTAGTTTTGCACTCCTCTGTTATGCGCGTGCGACCTCACCTGCTCTTCCCTTGTTGATGCTTGCGTGTGAGGGTACATGCTACCCAAGGCCGCGGCGATGGCAAAGATGGTCCAGGAGGGCGCCCACTCTGACTGCTTGCTCAACTTGGACGACGACGACCTGCAGGTGACTCTCGTTGTTGCCTTTACAGATAAATGTGTTTCTGCCCGTCATGCAACGGGGATCGTTGCTTGGTGCAGACAAGGCTGCAACTAGTTTCGACCTAACCACAACAAGTTTTTTAGCCTGTGTTTGTAGCTAAAAGGTTGAGTATTTGTTTTTGTGACCTCAAGTTTGTCAATCTCCTATCTTTTGGTAAATGAATGGGCGAATTGTTGCTACTTAGGCATATGCTTGATGAATGGTAGTAGTTTATCTATCTATCTAGTAAACGAGGAGTGGCAAGCGAAAATCTGGATGCTAATTTCTTAGGAGTACTGTGGCTAGTGGGATTAATTAAGTTGTTGTATCAGTAATCTTAAGTTTGAAATAAATTAAGTTGATTCTTCCAGCATGCTTGGGAATTGGTACAATCTATCGAGGCATTCCTTTTGAGTAATATTCATAGCGTGCCCACTTGTTTAATTAGTTGCCTTCTCAACATGCTTAAGTTGAGTACTGAAATTAGTTAACTTGATTCCTCTAGTATTCTTAAGTTTTTGGGTATTGGTACAATCTATTTAGGTGTTCCTTTCTGTGGTAGGACCATGATGGTCGCCCTCACGAGTGGTACTAGTTCTAATCCAATGGGGTAGAACATAAGTTGTCTTGGTTATCTTGGTCAACATGCCTATGTTGGCTTCTGAAAGTAACTAAGTTGGTTCCGCCATCCTGCTCAAATTGCATTTTATCATGTTGCTTTTTAAGTACATTTTTTTTCCTTTTGAAATTGGCTATTGGATTGTTAAGCTGCCTTGGTCAACAGGCCTAAGTTGGCTTCCGAAAGTAACTAAGTTCTTTTTTTTTCTCAACAAGCTCTAATTTCCTTTTATCATGTTGCTTTAATTATAATTTTTTCCTTTCGAAGTTGGCTACTGGATTAATTAACTTGCCTTGGTCAACATGCATAAGTTGGCTTCTGAAAGTAACTAAGCTCAAATGTGTTGTTATTCTGATTTTTCTGGCGCTAAAATTTGAGATGAATAAGCATTATGGTTGTTCGTTTCTGTTTATTGGTCATTGGTCAGGAAGCTATTATTATCTGGGTGCTTCCTGGTAGGACTGCACTCTGAGGATGACATTGTTCATTCATGCTTCTTCAGTTGTTTTAACTATAGCCTTAGTTTGTTTTTACTATAACCCTGCTGCAGCCAAGACTAGCCCAAGTTGTTTTCACTATATCCTAAGTTGTGTTCTTTAGTGTTTTCACTATAGCCTAACTTGTCTTTTAGTTTAGCCTAACTTGCATTTGTTTCGTAACCTAAGATGTAGCAGGGAAATCACACATTTGTTATATATCCTAAGATTTGTTTTTTAATCTAGTTGTTTTCACTCTAGCCTAAGTTGTTTTTCCACTCTAGTCTAAGTTGTACCAAAGATCATGTAGAGTTGTATGATGGTGTGTTCTGCTACACTACCCTCTTTGTTTCTAAACTTAGTTGGGATTAACGACATACTCAAACTTTACTTTGTTTAAAATGTTTTCATGTTGCACTCTAAGTTGATATTTTCCTCCTACCTTTTTTAGGTTTTTCACTCATATCTACTTACAATCGATATGGGCTAGTGCAACCTGCATTTGCGCGCGAAGAAGGCGGAGGGAGCTGCCGTGCACCCCAACTACAAGTCAGTCAGCAGGTATGTAACAGGGAGGACACAGTTTGTTTTTGGTTGGGCGTCCAAATGCTGCATCCAAGCCTAGCATGGTTGCACCTAAAAGTAATGTAGGCGCAGCTGCGCATCTTATGGCTACGCCAAATGCACCTGGAGCAGTAAAGGCTCCTCGCGCACGAAGGAAGGTTCAAGCGGTGCATTTTTCTCTATATATCCATGTTCTTTGTTGTGGTTGTTATCTTTTTATGATAACAAACCATTGGTGTTGATGGTCTCTGGTCCTGCATATTCTAACAGTAAGATAATCTTCCATGTTTTTGTCCTTCCATCCTAACTCCTAAGTTGTCTTTTTCCTGTAGCCTAAGTTGCAGCAAAGATTAGCCCAAGTTGTTTTCACTATAGCCTAAGTTTCCTTCTTTAGTTGTTTTCACTAAAGCCTAAATTGTCTTCTGGTTAGCCTAAGTTGAAGTCTAGTACCATGTTAATTTTTGTCGTGCAAACCATATCACTGAACTACTTTAGGAAGTTGGAAACCTGGGAGCCTGGAGTTTATATTACCTCTTCTTTGTCAACTGCATTTTCTGTTTGATTGCGTCTGCTATATCATGATAAGTTACACCTAGGATGTTTTGTTTTTCATTGTGTGCATCTGTCATCCGTTAATTCAAACTAAGTTGCTGCTATGGGCAGATAGGATAGTTGGTCTGGAGATTTGCCGACCAACTTTGATGTGGCAGCTAGAGTGCAATACTGCGGTTCCATGTCATCGACATCATCATCTTCAGTAAGGGGAACGTTCAGATAGGTTTTGCATTTTTTTCGCAATCCATGGTGATGCAATATAACTGCAAAGTAACTTGTGCATTTTTCATGGCACAACCCATGCCTTTTCTTACATGGTCCCATTTCTTTTCCCTTGTTTTCAGACATTCGGTGGTAGCATTGTCATGGAAGAAAAGTTGTGTCGATGCCTCCCCAACATCCACCAGACACCACTAATGTACAAAGCAAACAGAAACTATGGGATACCCTATCTGCATCTATTAGTGTACTCGGCTCAAGAAAAGATGCATCGTTTTTTTGGTATTTTGTTACTAGTGTACTGTTGAGTGTTGATGCATAGACAACTGGTACTCCCTCCAGGATTCTCTCTGAAACCCACTTTTTATGTCTGAATAAACTGCACTATATTTGTATCTGTGAGGATGCAACTTATGTCTTGCCCAGATCTAGTTCAGGTAAGGAACAATCTACAACATAAGTACTGTTTTTGTTCACCTAGAGGGGATTTCTCATGAAGTTAGGTGCTGGAAAGGTTGTGACATGCAGAACAAAGGGGATTTGCCGAGAGTCGTTTCTTTCTCGTCTGGAAGGAGTTGCCCCCTTGATTCATTTGCTTGGATCCCACCTTTTGTGCGTATTATTACTTGCAGCAGAAGATCTCGAGGAGGGCACCAGGCAAAGGTGGGCCTGGTTGTTTCGCAAAAAAAAAAGGTGGGCTCGGTTTCCTGAAGGCTGAAGGGTAGCGTGATTCCCGCGTTGGCTAAAATTTCCTTTTCGGTCGTGCGGGATTCGATCGGGAAAAACTTTCCCTTTTGGGGTCGAGGGCTGGTTTACACCAACGAGCCCCCGGAGGCTCGCTAGCCACGTCCTTCATAAAATTATTTTTCTACATCTAACCACATGTGTTCCTCTATGAAACTGTATCTTTGCTTCATCCAAATGCTCGCTCTTGACTAGGTAGTAAGGGCATCTCCAACTGGGAGACCCAAATGGGAATCTTTCGTCCGTTTGGGTCTTTCCGGACAAAACCTGCTCCCAACGGGGCTACCCAACTTAAAAACGGACAGGTGCAGCATCGGTCCTGGCCTCGACTCAGCGCAAATTTGGAGACTTTTGGGCCGAGCCGGACGAACGCGGACGTCCATTGTATCCGACTATGTCCGCGTCCTGGCCCATGTGACAGAGACATAAAATGCAACCACATGGTCCCAGCCTTCTCTCTCTCCTCTGTCCTCCTCTGTCTGCTTTTTCCCCATGAAAACCTTCGAAGCTACTCGCCGGATTGGAGCTCACCTAGCCGAGCTCCGGCGCCACCCTCGCCGAGAGACCCCTGCCGCCGCCGGCTCCTTTTTTTCAGTCATGCTGGAAGTCGCCGGAGCAGAAACGAGCGCCGCCGGCCTCGACGCCGCCCCGTGCCTCGCTGCGCCCCGCGCGGAGCCGGCCGCCCCGTGCTACCTCGTCGCGCGCCCAGGGCCGCCCCGCCCCCGCCGACCGGCGGCGGAGACGCGGGCTTCGCGGACGTGCCCGGCGTCGGCCTCCGTCGAGGCGCATCGCGGGCGCGGCCTCCGGCGAGGCAGGCACATGCGCGGCACGGCGTCCCCGGCCTCGGCCTCCGGCGTGGCGCATCGCGAGCGCGAGCGCGGCCTCCGGCGAGGCAGGCACAGGCGCGGCCTCCGTTGGAGCCGGCCGCCCCGCGCTACAGCTCCGCCCACGCCGCGCCCTCACCATGACGCCGGCCACCGGCCGCCTCCCGCGAGCACGTCCGCTGGGAGCCCGCGCCCGCGCTACAGCTCCGGCCACGCCGCGCCCTCGCCTCGACGCCGCCCCGTGCCGCGCCACCACACGACGCCACGCGCTCCCGCCGCATCACGCGCGCACGCCTGCAGGGACAGGACGGGGCCGTGTCGCGCAGCCCCTCCAGGCTGTGCGGTTCGACCTGGCTCCTGCTTCTCCCGGCCATGGAGGCAAGTCGCGTCCTCGGCTCTTCTAGTGCGCAGCGACAGGCAGGACGACGTGCAGCAGCTGTTCTCCTCCAAAGGCAGTAGGAGGAAGCCATGCGCTGAGGCGGGTGCTCGCGCGCGCAGCTGCTGCTGTTTGGGCGCGCCCGGAGACGGGGCAGCGTGCGGCGACGGGGCTGCGCCCGCGACGAGGGTCCGCGGCGGCGAACGGGGCTGCGTCCGCGGCGGCCGGCCGCCCCGCGTCTCGGCTTCTCCGCCGAGCTGCTCCCAATTTGGGTCGTGGATGCGTTGGGGAGTAAAAATCGAGCCGGACGTCTGTGTGCGTCCGCGCGACATCCGTGTGTCCGCGGAACGACCCAAACGGATGAAATACACCGTCCGTTTGGGTCGCATGGTTGGAGATGCCCTAAATACTTTTTCTTCCTTCCCATTTATTTCCGCTACTGTTCTGCATCCTCTAAGTTTTGGCCAGTGTTGCTTTGCAGAAAGGGCCTATTTTGAGAGGTATACATACCTGATTGTAATGTGGTCAGAATATCGAGAAGTTAAAGCGAGACTTTGGCATTCCAAACTTCAACGTATATACCCGACCAGCCCCAAAAACTAGTCCGTACGAGTATCTCCACCAGCACGCCCTAGAGGCCTAGAGCAACTTCAATAGTTTTATTGGGTCTACCGTCGGCTGCTGCGCTCACACCAGGAGCCCCAAATATTGCTTACGCATTTTTTAGCCTAATAAAAATACCGGCACGCCCTTGCCGGCCCCTATGAACGGGGTGTGGATCGGACGCGCTGGCGCCTCGTGCCACGTAGGATCTCAACCATGGGTCTGTTCTCTTGGTGACAAAACCGATGTGTCACGTTTTAAATGACTGCATGGTGGAGGCTGATCGTTGTCATCAATGGTCGCGCCGGTTCCCGAGATAGCGGCGCAACGGTACGTCGCCCGCACACTTCACGCGCATACCCACGTGGCGACGACAAAGCTCGACACGCATACCATCGTGTTCAATGCGAGCACCGACCTCCACAATAAACCGCCGCCCACCTCCATTCTTTCCCGCCGCTCCTCCAAAAAACCCTAGCACCGCCACCCACCTTCAACGATAGAGCACAACAACGAAGCCAACGGCAGCGGCGCTTCGGCCTACCCGTTCAACTTCAGCCTTGAGGAGGTCGTTTTGTTTCACCGCGCGGGCCTCCTCGTGCCCCGGGGTGTCGAGTCCCCCACAACACATGTCGAATGGCGGGACGCCTTTGCCGGTGGGAGGGAGCTACATGCCCTCATTGTAGAGCGTCGGGCTCGGCTACGCGTCGGCGCAAAGGAACAACGCATATTAGCCACGAAACGACGAGTGACCTGTCCGAGCGCGAACGGTAGGCGAAGATAGCCCGCTTCGCTAGCCCCAACTCCGAGTGGTTCAAGCTGCATCGGCGGGCGCGCCTGGTGGCAAGGCCACGGCGTTGACGATACGCTCGTCGCGCACGGCTACCGTCGCAACGACTACGATTGTCGCCACGGGGAGGTCTTCCCTGCGCACTCGCGGTCGGGATCTTACGGCTCAGAGATGGTGCGCAAGCGGTCCTCGCCGTACCCACCACCTCGATGCTGCGGGCGGCATCGTTCTCCGTGATGCACCATGTAGACCGTCATCGGCACTAGTGAAGAAGGAGAAGCTGTCGTCGTCGCCGCCCGAGCGGTTGTTCCTTCGATGATCGAAGAACGAGGCGCCAATGAAGAAGGAGAAGCTCAATCTTCTTGTGCCTCCACCACCACCGGAGAAGCGATGGTGAGAGATCGAACTCGAGATCTAGGCGCCACACCGCGCTCCTGACGATCCGGAAGACACGTTGGGGAAGGTGGTGATGTTGAACCGCTCATTCAACATGGTGCTGGTGGCGGGCGATCGGTTCGCCGAGTGGTGGTCAGCGACGGACAGTGATAACATCGTAGACCGTGATGCACCCACACCTGGTCCAGCTCCGCTGCCCAAGAAAGAGCCTTACAACAACCTCGATGAAGCTTTCGTCTCCTCTTCCGACAAGGCATTCGACTAGTTTAGTATTTTCTAATGTTTTAATTTAAATTTTGCAATGTTTTGTACAAATTATAATGAATTTCAACTTTCAAAAGGTTCAAATTATTTGCAGGCCGGACATACAGAGCACGCCGCTGTGAAACGGCTATCCCTTAACTTATGGAAGTGCTGTCGGCGTGCGCCATAGCAGCACACTGCCAGCGCCTATTTTCGGTGGAGATGCTCTAACTCCATACTGATCTGAATTTTACGCAGTTCTGCCTGCAATTAATGGCATGTGTGATCTAGTACTTTGTTCAGATCTGTCTCAGTTTAGTAGTGAATAATTCGGATGATTGCATGTTCCACTAGCAGAGAAGAAATAGGTACCAGCAGTTGAGTCCGTGAGAATTTGAGATGATATTTATTTCCTTCCCCGCCTAAGTTAGTTAGTCACACCTCGTTAATTGAGATTTTCACACTGCAAATTCTGTAGATAACAGAAGATGCACATGCTTCACGCCTTATCCGACTCAACCTCGGCAATAATTGGACTACTACACATCATATTGTACTAACCAATTGTGACAATCATCATAATCTAGAACTGCAAATCCGTCACACATGTGGGATCGTATACATTCGGGCTCGGATCTGGCAGAGAATCGAATTTCTAACAGATGCGTCAAGAACTCTGAATATCTGTTTATTGAACTGCTAGCTATTAGGTTGTTCAGTGTCTTTGAAATGGTGAGGCGGCGGCTACATCCTGAAGTTAGAATAAGGTCCTCCCCGCTCTATCCTCGCTTCGGTGGTGTCTCTTGCATCGGCGGAGGGCGCGTAGAGTCGTGTGCCCGACGGATCTCATGGGATCCAATCGGTTTTCATGTTCCTTTGTGTGGTTTAAGGTCAATCTCTTCCGATCTACGATTGTCATCTTTGACGACGGTTCTTTGCTTCCGATGCGCTCGGTGCAGGGCCTTAGCACGACGACTCCCATTTATCTATTACAATAAGTTCTACTACGACAAGCTTTGCCCGACTCCGGTGATGGAGGGGCAAGAACAGCGGCGCGCCTTCGGCTTGTGTCGGGTTTGTAGTTGTCGCTAGGTGGTCTAAAGATCTACTTGTAATTTTTATTATTTTTCGGTCTGTTTATATTGCTATTGATGATTATTAATAGCTTGGTGGAATTTTTGCAATTTTTTTTGAACTGGTAGTCTGACTTATTGTAGAAGTTCCGTGAATATTTCCGTCAAGCTAAATCATTTTTAAGGTAGACGACGCAAACAGTTTAACAACTGAATTGGGTTTTCTGCTAAATTGGGTTTTCTGCTAATTAAGGAAAAAGCCTTCGGAAGACAAAATCAAGGAGCAAGTTGGTACGATCTTTTTTACTCCCTCCAGTTAGATAATTATTTTGAACCGGATGGAGTAGATCAAAGCTACAACCTGAGGTCATTTCGTACCGAAGTCGTAGCCTGGATTTGTATTGTTTAACCATCTTTATACGGTGCAAAGGTTACAGCGAGTAGTACGCTAGGGTGCTTCTGTTGAGAGAAGAGACCGTGTCAGTTATCAAACTTATCTGGTTATTACAGATACCCTTTTTAGCAGAGATAGGTCAAGAATTCCATAGCATAATAAATTGAACCCAACCTCCCGCACGACCCAGCCCTAACCCCCAACGCACCCCTCCTCCCGCCGCCGCCGGGCAAAGCCCCGGTGGCGTGGCGGCGGCGGGGGGGGGGGGGGGCAGGGCGGGCGGGGGGCGAGCAGGGGCTAGACCCCCCCAACGATCGGCCCCCCTCAAGGTTTCGTGCCGTATACTACCAGCAGGAAGTCAGCTTGTATACGCTCTAATGGCTGTAGATATTCAGTATTTAGGCCCAAACTTACTACTAATCTATTATTGAGTACGCATCAAAGCCCAGCATGCACAAAAGGAGCCCATCTGACATGCTTACCATCGAGGCATCAAGCCTAGACCGAAGCCAATGATTCCGTCGTCCGTTCATTCGCCACACACGTCAGTTGGATTAGCTAGCAGATACCCTAAAAAGCCCTTTGCTAGGGCTCGCTGCAGCCGCCGCAACCTCGCCGCTCCAGCTCGCAAACTGCAGCCCGGGCGCTACAAGACCACCAAGATCAGCACACGGCCAAAGGATCCTTCTACCGTCCTAGCCGCGCGCGCTGTTGATGCTGTATGCCACGGCCCCCGGAGCTGCGCCGTCCAGTTCGTCGAAGGCGCGCATCCGTAGCTGACTAAGCACCCAATTTTAGAGGTACATCGATTTGAACATTCTGCCACTAGTTTTTCTCGATGGATTACAGCCATGTAGTCCCGTTAGTCAGTACACACGTTGTAAGATACTAATGGATCTTCAGTGCAATATTCCACCATCTAATCACTTTGTTAAGTTAGTACTATAAGATTTGACAAATAATTGTTAAATGCTTGTATCAAATAAATCAACTAATTTATAATTCTTGCAACACTATAATTTACAGAAAGAGTCTTGAACCTGATATAATTTATGGCTCAAATATAAGTTCATTATACATGTCTCACATGAACCTAATCGAAAAAATCAAGTACGATCATCTATTACGTGTCAAAAGGCTTTGCAAAAAAAATTATGCTTTCAGCTCGCCCCCCCTATGTCCAAATCCTGGCTCCG
>NC_061513.1:168964543-169020705 GCF_022539505.1 Lolium rigidum | reverse complement strand
GTGGTGACCCGGCATACCACCGCATGGTGTAGTATGCAAGTCTGATATAACACCAATGAAACACCGTTCCACTAGTATTATATCGCTCAGAGTAGTACAACAGAAACATATGCGGGTCCAAGGCATGTCTATAGAATTACAACATTTACTCTGTTACATAAGATCATCATAGCCTCCTACTTTACAATGAGGTAAAACTGCAAATAAACTCCAGAAGAACGACTCGTAATCTAGTCTTATCAGTAACTCTATTTGTAGAGTATTTAACTAGCTATAGTGGCTATGAATAGATTCTAGCTAAATAGGAGCTAGATTTAGGAAACTGGTTCCTTTCTATTGCTAAGCTAGGTTTTATCCTTGTTGGATGTGGTGATTGACTCTTCTGACAGGTTCCTGTCTCTTGCAGTAGTTGTTGACTCCTCGGCCTTCGAGTTGCACTGTAGATCCTCCTTCGATGCTTCCATATCTAAGCAGGGGATTTAAGAGTGGGATGAGTACGAGTGTACTCAACAAGTTCATTATAGGAAAGAGGTGTTTAATGCACTAGCTACAGCATTAGACCAGAAAGTCTAATACCAATGCAAGTTTTCATAACCATTTCTTCTAAAGGTTGCTTTTATTCAGAAGAACTATGTCCGTCAGCCTTCACCGGTTTACTAGAACTTCATGGAGCTCCTTTCCGGCCGCGTTCGCAGTTCCATATCCCAGAACAGGGAGTGACAGGTCACGATTCATTACACTCTGCAGAGGTGTGTTGCTTTACCCATAAGAGATCTTAACCTTGGTGCCAACCGGGTGATCTTCCCGTCCACACTTCCTATGGTGTGAGGCCCGGTATAAGGTCTAGCCAATCATGTTCCTCCGCTACCTCGAACACCCACCCTTTGTTGCATGCCCCGACCCTGGGTCCTCGCCGGTCCCATTATTCCCACTCACGGGTTGACCCCGACCACGACAACAGTTTGGGACTCGTTAACCAAACTCCTTCGCCGGTAGCTGCAACCCATCATAGACCGCAATACCGTGGGGACTTAAGGCTTCCCCAGCCAACCGCTTGTTCTTCGAGCGACAAGTGTCTACGGACTATGCCGTGGGGACTTAAGGCTTCCCCAGCCAACCGCTTGCCCTGACGGATACAAGTGTCTACGGTAAAGCGCATCCGTTGATGAACGAGAGGTGGAAACACTTTTGACTACTCCGTCCCACTCCGGATCTTATGGTTAACACGGGTATTACGGCACAAGAATCACTGGACGACATTTGTTGTTTAATCCTAGATGGATATAAACCCTTGCAATGGAACCTCCACCATATCCACACAATCCATGGTTCCATTGCCCACCACATAGTCATATTCATAATTATGAAAATAGTGGTTTTGGTTTTTATGCAATAGTGATAATCATAGTACTTTGCAAGTAGTTTGATAAAGATACTCAAATGGTATGAGCAAGCGATGAACTTGCCTTTCTTGACTGCAAGATTATGCAGGCAAGGTCTTCGATACGCAATAACTCCAAATTCTGAAATAGCATCATCGTCCAGTAAGGACGATGTTTAAAAGATTGCCAAGGATGCGATAATGCATAAGTATGAGATGCAATCGTTCTAAACGTGACCTAACCCCGATGATTTAGGATTAGTGAGTTATAATGATTAGTTTAAAGTGTGTTGCACTTTTAGAGTGATTCACAAACAAGGTTTTTATTCAATGGTGGTTACTTGGCATCATAAACAGGTAGATAATAAAGCATAGTAACCAATTGAGCACACAAGGAATGATAATTGGCATAATGTTACATGTATAGAACAGTTGTAAGTTTTAGTACTAGATGGCATGGTTAATGATTAATTATCATATACTTCAAAAGAATAACTTTTGAAGAACATGTTCTTTAATACAGAACAAGTATGATAATTAGATTTGTGGGGTTCTATGGTTGTCTATGGTTTCATCTAGTTTCTGGAGTAAGTATTAAATGGATCACAACCTAGTTGGATTCATCAACACCAAGGGCTTGTAAGGTTGAGTTAAGCCTGGCATTCTAAGCAATTATTCATACGAGGTTGGTATCAAGATTGGTTTATCTTGTTGGTGATAGCTAGCTAGGGTTTATAGGTCCTTATAAGCGAGGGTTGATGATGATTCCTTATTTTCTTCAAAAGAATAACTTTTGAAGAACATACTTCTTAAGTAATAAGAAGTATATCTATTAGGGTTGAGGTGGTTTAGGTTTTACTATTGGTTCTATTAAGTAAGGAATAATTGGCTCCTGAATAGGATGGTGGATAAGTATCCAACACTGATAGGGTTTAGTGGGATATGGTTATGTAATGCTCAAGATTTGGCATGGTTGCTCCTAAGGTTCATCATGTTGGTGTGATGCTAAATAGGAATGAATAAGTGTGATGGCATTGGTAATAGGATCTAGGGTTTACACTTGGTTGACCCTACTTGATTATTTAGGTCTGATGACGATGAACACATGGGATGCTAATTAGTAGTGATAGGATTCCCATATTTTATGTGGATTTGAACTAGTATTTAGTTGCTAGATATGAACCTATGATAACTAATGAAGTAACATGATCACATGTTACTTGGGGTTTAGGTTTGGAAACAATTTAGGGTTCACACATAAAATAGCGGAACTAGGGTTTCTAGTGGAATTAGGGTTTAGGATTCATGAAATGATGAATTCTATGATTAATAACTTTATTATCAAGTTGAAGTTATTAATAACTTTAAAATAAAATTAATCTTGGATTTGATATTTTATTATTTTTAATGAATTCATAATTAAGGTAATTATTAATCAGGGTTTAAATCCTTCTAATAAGGATTTAACAAATTAACAAATAAGGAAAATTAGTTTTAATGTTTTCTTTATTTATTTACTATTTTTTTATTTAATTTGGAAAATTTTCCTAATTATTGAATTTTAATTGAATTTTGAATTAAAATTAAAGGCTTAAATAACAAGTATTAAATAATTGAATTTTTATTAAAAATAAAAATTTCATTTTATATTTTTATTGGATAAAGTTTATCTTTATAAGAATTTTGATATCTTATATTTATGTTTCTGAGCTATTATGAATTTTCTAGATTTATTTGAAGTTGTAGAAATTTTCTGGAATTAAATTTAAATAACGAAACGGTTTGTACCGTGGCAGACCTGAGCGCCAGACACTGACCAGTGGGGCCAGTGCCACGCAGGCTGCCACGCGAGCGGAGACTGGTCAAGTTTGACCAGTGTGTTTGACTCTACCGGCGGTTAAACGCCGGCGAGTCCGCGTGCGGCGGCGCCGCCGATTTGTGGCGCCCCCGGATGCGCGACTACCACTACTCGAACCCCCTTGACACGCTGAGTCGAATGGTGTGGTTGATTGCTCGAATGGCTCGCCGGAGCATCGCCGGAGATCATGTCCGCGGCGGCGCAGCTCCGGCCAAGGGTCGAACTGAAGCTACGGTTGGCTATTTGCTGCAATTTATAGGGCTACGGGTGCGTATTCATACCTGGTGCTGTTGAGGTGGTCGGAGATGAGGATCGTGGGCGGAGACGGCGAGAAATTCGCCGATTCCGGCGAGGTGCTGAGGAAGAAATCATTGAAATTAGGCCGATTCCTAGCTCCCCTGGATGCGTGCTTCCGCACATCTGCTCTACGCGTCGAGGCGCATCTCCTGGACCTCCTCACGGATGCTGGGCGGCTCCAGCCGTCGGCTTCCTCTCCGACTCCGGCGGCCAGTAAGTGGACAGAAGAGATGGGGAGGATTTGGGGAAGAATGGAATGGTGGAGATCAACAAGGGTAGCACGGCGATCTTCCTGGTGGTTTTATAGGCCTCGAGGTAGTCTCGAACGACGACGAGTCGACGGCGACGGGCGGCCAGGATGTGGTGGAGGTGCGGTTTGGAATTGGCGATGCCCGAATCTTGATGGTTCTTCTAGCTGCGGATTCCACGGCTATGCGCTAGGGTTCTGGAGCGAGGATGGCATCCGGCTGGTGCTTATCGGCGACGGGGACGTGGCCGGCGAAGTCGATCACGGCGTCCCGTGGCGTCCATGCGAGGAAGACGAAGTCCACATCTTCGCACGATTTTTAAAGCAAGGTGAAAAGGTATTTGATCTGGTTTGGGTTGGTCTGGTGGGCTAATGCTGGGCTGGTGATGGGCTGCTGGTGATGGTGGTGCTGGGCTCGGCAGCTGGGCTGCTGCTGCAGGTAAGCCCCTCTTCATTTTTTTCTCTGTTTTCCTTTTCTTCTTATTTTCTGTTTTTAAATTCTATTTTAATTTCTATTTTTAATCCTTTTGTACCCTGCAGGTATTTGAATATATAGACCCCTTTAATTGAACTAAATATGGTTCTGGTATATTTGGTATTAATCTATTCCAGGGATATTTACTTCCTTGTTATTTATTTAGATCATGACTTAATATTCCAAATGGGTCTAAATCTTTATGGAGATGATTTTTTATTATTATTTATTTTCTCATACATGTTTGTATCAATTAAATTTTTTGGTTTCTTTCCAGAGACAACAGGTTTATTTGTTAGAACATGGTAACATGTTAATTATGTGGCTTACATGCCTGTATTGTGATGATGACTAAGTTTTGTTTTCAATAAGTGTTATTATGGTGATCACTCATACTCTCAATCTTGTGGATTCCAGGATTCTAGTTATATTCACCTAATGACAATTGGTTTGAAGCTCACTTAAGATCTGGTTTTATAATTGTAATCACCCAAGTGGTTCATAACTTGGTTTGAGATATAATTCTGGGTTGTAGAATTGAGATAACACCATAGTGCATCGGCTAGGGTTTAATCTCCCCTAACCATGGTATTATGGTTACTTGCTTCATATCTTATGTGCTTCTTTAATCACTAAGGATTTGAGACTTGGTTTTATCTTCTACCAATTAACTTCAATTATTATCTCCAATTTATCATTAAAGTAACTACACTGGTTATAGTTCTTTTTGTAGTTAACTTTGGTCACATAGATTAATGGTTCCTCACTATATAAGGTATGGAGTTTTACTCTAGGTTTTTCTTAGGTACTTTAATTGAGGAATAAATGGAATGTAGATGTGATAGAGTTCTACTTATGATCACCAAGTGATTCACAAGTTAGGATTGAGATATAAGTCTAAGGTTGCTTATTAGTGATCTCTCTATGATTTCATGTGGTGAATGATATCTATTTATACTATTAGGGTTTAACTTATCCTCACATGCCTCAAGAGCATGATCATGGATTAGTGTAACGACCCCGGATCTGGTAGGATCCAAAGTCTCTGTGATTAAACATGCTAGTCCCTGGATCATTAGCTAGCACTCACAGTCGATGAATAATCATGTAAAACACAAGTATTTATTACATGATCTGGATAATCCAGAGTACAAATAATTACAACTTGCATAGCCAAATGCTAGCTCAATACAGCGGAAAACGAAATAACATCTTGGAGTCCCATCAATGCCACAGGCTCGTTGAGTGTAGACTCGCGACCTACGCATTCTCACAAGTCGTCAAATAACCTGCAACATGAAAGGTTGCAGCCACGAGAGTGGTCAATACTTTGAATGTATGGCAAATTACACCAAGAAGGGAAAAATGGACTAAATCTACATGCAAGGCAGACAAGAGGAGGCTTGAGATTTATTTGCGTAAAGCCGATTTTTTACTTAGTAAAGAGAGAAAATCTTTTACCCTACTTTGCAAAATTTTGATAAATAAAATTGGCCGAGTGGAGCACATGGATATTACACACCAAGTGTCCAAATCAACCTAACACTTGGATATGACACACCAAGTCTCAAACACTTGGATATTACACACCAAGTCCCGAGCACTTGGATATTACACACCAAGGCCCCAAAACCCACCTATGAACGATATTACACACGCCATAGGGTTTTAAAAACTTCTTTGGAAAGAGAAAGGAAATCATTCAGAGGCTCCATCCTTCAGATGCTCAAATTTGTCCTTTTACCGTGGACACGGCTGATCGATCAGGTTAACACTCTCGAGAGGTTGCGCTCTTTACCCACAATTCACAACCAAGCCTTTTTGCCAAAATTCTTCATCTTCATTAAGGCCAGGACGAGGTCACGACGAAGCTTTTCCTTAGCAGCCCCTCTACCTTCCGGATCCGCCCGTGCCCAAAATTCCTCCCAATGGCGGTACCCAGGCGAGGTTTCCCACTAAGTACTTAGCCAAGACAGAGCCCATATTGTATTGTGGTTGCACTGGAAGCTTCTGACATCTGGAACATTGCAGACTTCTTTGATCCTGGGCGGCAGTCCTCCACCAATCTCCACTCGTTGTCCCGTCAAAACCATTCCGCCCAGAAGAAAACATAGTTTTATTTTGAAGGAGACTTTTGGGAGAAAAGTTGCGCTCATAAACAGAACTCAAGTACTTAGAAAATTCTTGTTTCGAACCCTTTCGATATTTATATAGCACAAGCATAGCACTTAGAAAAATTTAGGGATTCCTATGGCCATGATATAAAGTGAAAATATTACTAAGTAATACTTCTACTCATGACAATCTACAAAATAGCACGCGAACTTGTAAAATATTTACCAAATAAAATCTACCAAAACATCCTACACATGCATACTAATCATTTGAAGGAAAAAGACATGCATAGTAGAAAACTTGGGACAAACATATGAACAAAGGTGTAACTTGCCTTAGTAATATTTGATGATGATTTCTTCTTTGTGAACTTTCTCGCGCACTCCGAATAAATCTAACGCATAGAAAAAATGCACGCAATAAACAACCATTGCAAATAAAGAGCCAACAAAACACATAATCATGTAAAACAAAGGAAATGCAAAATAATATTAAATTATATATTTATTTCGTGGTACAATATTTATATTTAAAAAAAATTAGATATGTTCATAAAAATTAAGTTTTAAAGGGATTAATTTAATTGGATTTATAAAACTCCAAATATGTTCAATTAAGGCTTAAGGGCTTTAATATTACAAGAGAGAAAATTAATTATTTATATTTTCGAAATTCCAACATCAAAGTGTTGATATTAAAATTATGAAACTAACGCAAAAAAGAATCGATCAAAACGGAGTTACGATTATTTAACTATGATTTTTCAAAGATTTAGCGTTTTCGCGGTTTAAAACTCATCACGACGAACGTGCTCCATTGGATCCAGGTCTGACGACTCCAGTTGCTCCTGTCTTGGAAAGCTTTCGGTTGATCTTCAGTTGACATCATGGCGGCCGATGTTGCGCGAGGTGATTCAACCAAATCGATATGGGAAAAGGAACAACTACTAACGCAATGAATCTAATAAAAAATAAACTTACTGATTTAAAGATAGCTAAAACTAGATTGGAAATCAAATTAAAACTTGCAGATTCAAACAAATCTATAATTAGAAAATTTGGTACCCGTGGATAGATAATTTAATTACGAAACTAATGCAAAATAAATTGACTAAAACAGAGATCTAGATTTAAAGATACAAATTTTTGAAGTTTTAACCGGAGGAGGAGCTAGCCGATCAATCGATGGCCTACGTGAAAAGAAAAAACAGAATTAAAAGGAGAGATCGTGGCAGGACATGACAGGCTGATACCGGCGTATTGATACCTACAGTATGTACTACCGTTGCTACACTAGGATGCTGGGAGCGTTACCGGTGGTGGACGACGACGGATGCGGCGGTTGGACGTGGTTGGTGACCCGGCCTGCGGGCTCTACGAACGTGATGGCGAGGTGCGGCTCGATCTCGTTCACGTCCATGTCAGCGATCTTCCTCATCTCGAACAGCGGCGGTTTCTGGCGGTTTCTTGCTGAATTCATCTGTCTTCGGGGCGGAACTCCGGCGAAACCTCAGCGGCCTCATGTGCGTGTTTCTGCTGATGGGGGAAAAGATTAGGAGGATGCGGGTGAGCGATCTACGAAGTTTGGGCAGATAGGGGCGGGACAAGAAGTCATGGAACCTTGTCTTCGACTTTGATGGCGGCGAAATTCCGGCGAGATCGGAATCGAGCTCCCGGTGACCACAGATTGCGATTTTTGGAAAAATAGAGAGGGGCTGATGCGGGAGTATATATATATAGGAGAGTTTTCGTGGCGTAGGGATCACGGATTCGAACGAAATCGAGGCGAATATCTGGAAATTTTAGTCGGTTCGGTAGTCTCGTATCCATGTCGAACTGGTGCAGGAGGTTGAAGATGATACACGTCAACATGGGTCCCAGCTGTCAGCGTTGGTAGGAAATAAGAAAACAAAAACGGGGAGTTGGCTTCCGCTGTGCTGCGCCGGTCTAGCCGATGCGCTTCGCGCGCGCATGCAGCAGGTGGCCTGCCCTATGGTTGCTTCACGTGCAGGTAAGTCACGTTATGTTTTTTTTTTTCCATTCTATCTTTCTTTAACTCAATCAAACAAGTTCAGATAAATTTGTAAAAACAAAAACAAAAATATTTTTATTGAACCTAGTGAACACTGTTCAAGTTTGATACGTAGTTTTCAAAATTTATTTTATTCCCTTTGGCCTATTAGGGATACATAAGCGTTATTTCCAAAAATATATTTAGGGTTTAATTTAATACATCAATCAACCAATTCAATTCATACAATCTCCCAAAAACATAAAAGCAATGTGTTTATTTTTCGAAAATAAAAGAACCATTTTAATATCCAAATAAAAATGAAGAAGTCATATTATCTTCTCTCTTGAAATAAGCGGTAGAAACATTTGGAAGAGTCCAGGAATTCAAATAGTCAATCAGGACACTAGCAAAATAATCCACCATAATTCGGAAAGTCATTTTATTCCCTCTCATTAATAATTCTAGTATGGTTGGATGAAGTTTTTATATGTCACTCAAATTTAACAACTTGGATAGTCATGTTAACCCACTCATATAAACAAAATAAAAATAAAGCAAGGTTGGGAAAATTCAAACAACTCATCATAAATCAAAATTTCTTTTCATTCGTAATTTCAATCAAATTCAAACAATTCAATCAACTTAATTTTTTTTTTAATTTTAACATTTCAAAATTAGGAAAATTTTGGGATGTCACAGACTACCACCCTTAAAAGGAATCTCGTCCTCGAGATTCGAGAAGGCTAGAAAGAAAGGATTGGGATAGACTAGGTTGCTACCACCCTTAAAAGAAAGTCTCTTAGGGTATGCCAGAATTTTTCTCCATCGTTTGAAGTTCTTCAAATCATCTGTCTTTTAGCACGCCCTGATGTCATCATTTTGTGTTGTTTAAGTATGAATGGCAAAGTGAAGCCGTCCAAGGTTTACATGAAGTATTTGGAGATTATTCTTTTGTGTTGGTCGTCGAATATTGCATGCATCTCCCGCCATATTGAAGTGTTTCTCTGCTAAATGTTGATCAATACGGTAGACTATCTTCTGTTCGTCCACATTGATAGCATTTGACTCGTGAATATGTCTTGAATCCATTTTGCGGATCTCCAAGTCATCTTGATCGTCTTTCGCTCTCAAAGGGTTTAGGATAGGGGAGAATAGATTCTAGAAGGATGAGGAAAGACACATAGGTACCCCATAGAAACAACTTTATTTTGAAACTTTTTGTTGTTGCTGTCAACAAAACAATAAAATGACAACTCACATTTTATCGCACCTAACGTTGTAGGGGAGTCTATCTAGGTTTGGTTCCTAATAGGGAACTTGAAATCTTCATATATAGTCTTCATAGTCCTTAGATGTTTCTTCGTAGTCTTCTGAATCTTCGTGGTACTTCAAGGTCTTCAGAATATCCAGTAGATTATCGTTGAAGCACCATTGGCGGGAACATTGTAGATCTGACTTCGTGTAAGATGTCATCTTGAAAAGTCTCTTGAAGTGGACAATGATCAACTATTAATTTTTGAAAAAGGAGGGATTATAAAATTTTCACTCTTAAAATAGAAGATAAGTAGTACTAGAGTATTTCATAAATTACTTAGAAATTATTAGTCCTAAGATTTTCCAAGGCTAAGGTCACTTCCTACAGTCAACTTGTGCTCTGATACCATCTGTAACGACCCCGGATCTGGTAGGATCCAAAGTCTCAGTGATTAAACATGCTAGTCCCTGGATCATTAGCTAGCACTCACAGTCGATGAATAATCATGTAAAACACAAGTATTTATTACATGATCTGAATAATCCAGAGTACAAATAATTACAACTTGCATAGCCAAATGCTAGCTCAATACAGCGGAAAACGAAATAACATCTTGGAGTCCCATCAATGCCACAGGCTCGTTGAGTGTAGACTCGCGACCTACGCATTCTCACAAGTCGTCAAATAACCTGCAACATGAAAGGTTGCAGCCACGAGAGTGGTCAATACTTTGAATGTATGGCAAATTACACCAAGAAGGGAAAAATGGACTAAATCTACATGCAAGGCAGACAAGAGGAGGCTTGAGATTTATTTGCGTAAAGCCAATTTTTTACTTAGTAAAGAGAAAAAATCTTTTACCCTACTTTGCAAAATTTTGATAAATAAAATTGGCCGAGTGGAGCACATGGATATTACACACCAAGTGTCCAAATCAACCTAACACTTGGATATGACACACCAAGTCTCAAACACTTGGATATTACACACCAAGTCCCGAGCACTTGGATATTACACACCAAGGCCCCAAAACCCACCTATGAACGATATTACACACACCATAGGGTTTTAAAAACTTCTTTCGAAAGAGAAAGGAAATCATTCAGAGGCTCCATCCTTCAGATGCTCAAATTTGTCCTTTTACCGTGGACACGGCTGATCGATCAGGTTAACACTCTCGAGAGGTTGCGCTCTTTACCCATAATTCACAACCAAGCCTTTTTGCGAAAATTCTTCATCTTCATTAAGGCCAGGACGAGGTCACGACAAAGCTTTTCCTTAGCAGCCCCTCTACCTTCCGGATCCGCCCGTGCCCAAAATTCCTCCCAATGGCGGTACCCAGGCGAGGTTTCCCACTAAGTACTTAGCCAAGACAGAGCCCATATTGTATTGTGGTTGCACTGGAAGCTTCTGACATCTGGAACATGGCAGACTTCTTTGATCCTGGGCGGCAGTCCTCCACCAATCTCCACTCGTTGTCCCGTCAAAACCATTCCGCCCAGAAGAAAACATAGTTTTATTTTGAAGGAGACTTTTGGGAGAAAAGTTGCGCTCATAAACAGAACTCAAGTACTTAGAAAATTCTTGTTTCGAACCCTTTCGATATTTATATAGCACAAGCATAGCACTTAGAAAAATTTAGGGATTCCTATGGCCATGATATAAAGTGGAAATATTACTAAGTAATACTTCTACTCATGACAATCTACAAAATAGCACGCCGAACTTGTAAAATATTTACCAAATAAAATCTACCAAAACATCCTACACATGCATACTAATCATTTGAAGGAAAAAGACATGCATAGTAGAAAACTTGGGACAAACATATGAACAAAGGTGTAACTTGCCTTAGTAATATTTGATGATGATTTCTTCTTTGTGAACTTTCTCGTGCACTCCGAATAAATCTAACGCATAGAAAAAATGCACGCAATAAACAACCATTGCAAATAAAGAGCCAACAAAACACATAATCATGTAAAACAAAGGAAATGCAAAATAATATTAAATTATATATTTATTTCGTGGTACAATATTTATATTTTAAAAAAATTAGATATGTTCATAAAAATTAAGTTTTAAAGGGATTAATTTAATTGGATTTATAAAACTCCAAATATGTTCAATTAAGGTTTAAGCGCTTTAATATTACAAGAGAGAAAATTAATTATTTATATTTTCGAAATTCCAACATCAAAGTGTTGATATTAAAATTATGAAACTAACGCAAAAAGAATCGATCAAAACGGAGTTACGATTATTTAACTATGATTTTTCAAAGATTTAGCGTTTTCGCGGTTTAAAACTCATCACGACGAACGTGCTCCATTGGATCCAGGTCTGACGACTCCAGTTGCTCCTGTCTTGGAAAGCTTTCGGTTGATCTTCAGTTGACATCATGGCGGCCGATGTTGCGCGAGGTGATTCAACCAAATCGATATGGGAAAAGGAACAACTACTAACGCAATGAATCTAATAAAAAATAAACTTACTGATTTAAAGATAGCTAAAACTAGATTGGAAATCAAATTAAAACTTGCAGATTCAAACAAATCTATAATTAGAAAATTTGGTACCTGTGGATAGATAATTTAATTACGAAACTAATGCAAAAGAAATTGACTAAAACGGAGATCTAGATTTAAAGATACAAATTTTTGAAGTTTTAACCGGAGGAGGAGCTAGCTCACTGATCGATCGATCGATGGCCTACGTGAAAAGAAAAAACAGAATTAAAAGGAGAGATCGTGGCAGGACATGACAGGCTGATACCGGCGTATTGATACCTACAGTATGTACTACCGTTGCTACACTAGGATGCTGGGAGCGTTACCGGTGGTGGACGACGACGGATGCGGCGGTTGGACGTGGTTGGCGACCCGGCCTGCGGGCTCTACGAACGTGATGGCGAGGTGTGGCTCGATCTCGTTCACGTCCATGTCAGCGATCCTCCTCATCTCGAACAGCGGCGGTTCCTGGCGGTTTCTTGCTGAATTCATCTGTCTTCGGGGCGGAACTCCAGCGAAACCTCAGCGGCCTCATGTGCGTGTTTCTGCTGATGGGGGAAAAGATTAGGAGGATGCGGGTGAGCGATCTACGAAGCTTGGGCAGATAGGGGCGGGACAAGAAGTCATGGAACCTTGTCTTCGACTTTGATGGCGGCGAAATTCCGGCGAGATCGGAATCGAGCTCCCGGTGACCAGAGATTGCGATTTTTGGAAAAATAGAGAGGGGCTGATGCGGGAGTATATATATAGGAGAGTTTTCGTGGCATAGGGATCACGGATTCGAATGAAATCGAGGCGAATATCTGGAAATTTTAGTCGGTTCGGTAGTCTCGTATCCATGTCAAACTCGTGCAGGAGGTTGAAGATGATACACGTCAACATGGGTCCCAGCTGTCAGCGTTGGTAGGAAATAAGAAAACAAAAACGGGGAGTTGGCTTCCGCTGTGCTGCGCCGGTCTAGCCGATGCGCTTCGCGCGCGCATGCAGCAGGTGGCCTGCCCTATGGTTGCTTCACGTGCAGGTAAGTCACGTTATGTTTTTTTTTTTCCATTCTATCTTTCTTTAACTCAATCAAACAAGTTCAGATAAATTTGTAAAAACAAAAACAAAAATATTTTTATTGAACCTAGTGAACACTGTTCAAGTTTGATACGTAGTTTTCAAAATTTATTTTATTCCCTTTGGCCTATTAGGGATACATAAGCGTTATTTCCAAAAATATATTTAGGGTTTAATTTAATACATCAATCAACCAATTCAATTCATACAATCTCCCAAAAACATAAAAGCAATGTGTTTATTTTTCGAAAATAAAAGAACCATTTTAATATCCAAATAAAAATGAAGAAGTCATATTATCTTCTCTCTTGAAATAAGCGGTAGAAACATTTGGAAGAGTCCAGGAATTCAAATAGTCAATCAGGACACTAGCAAAATAATCCACCATAATTCGGAAAGTCATTTTATTCCCTCTCATTAATAATTCTAGTATGGTTGGATGAAGTTTTTATATGTCACTCAAATTTAACAACTTGGATAGTCATGTTAACCCACTCATATAAACAAAATAAAAATAAAGCAAGGTTGGGAAAATTCAAACAACTCATCATAAATCAAAATTTCTTTTCATTCGTAATTTCAATCAAATTCAAACAATTCAATCAACTTAATTTTTTTTAATTTTAACATTCCAAAATTAGGAAAATTTTGGGATGTCACAATTAGGCATGATCAACTTGTTCTTAATATCTCTACCTCAAGTTCTTAGGGTTTATGATCATCACTCAATTTATGATGATCAAGGTTTGGCCTCCTAAGGATCTCTCATTGAATGGGGTTCTCACTTCCATGATCAAACATTGGCTTGAGCAATTAAGGTATATCACTACTATTATACTTTCTAAGATGTGACTTCTATGGTTACTCAATAGATTACATTGTATTTCAATTCATGGATATGGTATTATTCCATGTGATAATAGGTTATCTCACCACTCCAAAGGAAATGGTTTACAACCTAATACTTTAGTTCAAATATTGTCCTTGATTCTTAAATAGGTAAAGCTTGGATTAGTATGAATGGTCTCTCTCTCATTTGGGAATGACTTGAATAATACTATAGGGTTTCTCTTGAAGATGATGTTGGGATCATATGGATATTTATATCCAAGGTTTTAGCTTAAGGTTTTCCATTGCTTCTCTAATAAATACTATAGAACTCTCACCTCTCAAGGTTTGATATATAATAACTTGGAATAGGGAAGAATATATATTTCTTAAGTTGAATCTCCTTGTCTTGTTTCCAAGGTTAAAGTAGAATGGATATCATAGGGTTTATGATAAGTGCATGGATTAGTTTAAGACATGGAGAAGATAAGTGAAGAATAGTTTCTCCAATTATTGTTACTTGATTTCAAATTAACTGGATGTTCATTTGTTGTGGCAAGGAATATCATGTTGTGATCTTCAATAAGATCAAGTAGTTGCTTCTTGATTAATCAGTTCTTGTGTTGATTTTAATTCCATTTGATCTAATCCCGTAGATCAAATTATCTCTACCCAAAACAATGTTTTATCAAAGTCACATTGAGGTTTATAGCGCTTGACTTGATGAGCTACTTCAATTCCACCAAGATCAAGTGAAACTTCAGTTACTGTGACTGTTTTACTTTAAAGCGCGAAAATTCCCCGGATTTTCTATGCATGAATGCAATGCACACATCTGTTTCCTCTACTTTTGTAACCCCATTACCTGGGATATTACAGTCTCTACCCCTTAAACTAAACTTCGTCCTCGAAGTTTGAACTCTCTCACGTTTCTGGAGTGTGGATCTGACTTGTGCAGACTACGACTTTTCTTGAACTCCGTATTGATCTTACTGGATATAATTGAATATATCCCTTGTCCAGATTCTTCCTGGAATCCATTAGGGTTTGTCTCTGAACCATGGTTCTTACTTTGATTCCTTGATTTCTTCCAACTTTATAAGCTTGTTTCCTTTCTCTTTGAAGATTCCATGATTAGGACTTCTTCTGGTGTTGCTAGTCTTAACTGAAGACTAATTTGATAATTAACTCCTAATTGATAAACAGGTCTTTGTTTTCCCTTACTACCAAAACTGCAATAATGGTACTAGTAAGGTATTTACCATGGGAATGTCCGTGATGGTTTATTTCCCTAGGAATGGATTAGACTCATTTAGTCCATCCAATCATGGTTTATAATTGATACCTATAACTCTTTAGATTCATTTAGGTTCCATGAAAGGAATCTTTCATGTAGTCTCTGATTCTGGTATGGTCAAATCCCTTCAGTCTTTGACCTCCTTGAGCTATATTTGGTCTCTGATATTTCCTTAGTCCAACTTCTTTATCTTTGACTTACTTGAGCTTAAGTACTTCTGAGTAGTTATTACTTACTTGCTCAAGTTATAATCCACTTCTTACATCCTCGAGGTATGAACCTCGGCTTCTGGTCTGACCTTCTTCTGAAGGTATTGTTCAACAATCTTATGAAAATAAGATCGAACTTCCTCTCGTTCAGACCTTCTTCTTCTATTATGCTCAAAGTATTGAGTTATTGTACATCCAACTCAATCTTTACTCTACCCCTTAGAGTTTTCTTATGGTCTTCAACTCCTTTTCTTCCAACTATTGGACTTATGATTATAATATTGGTATAGGTCTTGTTTATAATTTATATTCCTCTAAGGTTTTGCGAAGAAACTTTGTGGTGTATCCACTCAATTGTGGACATCCAATGTGAATCCTTCGACTAAATGATTATAAGTCATTGTTATTTGGCTGACAAGATTTTTATTTGTTCACAAACTTTTGTTACAACTAATTAAATCGTGGACTATTTGTAATACCATCTGGTACCAGCTGTGGTTATTATACCAACTGTGGCTATTTGATATCTAAAAATGGATTCTATTATAGGTTCTGATCAACTGGACGAGATATCTTCTACTTTATCTCGCAGTATTGATATTATACCAATTGTGGTCTTCTGATATCGACTATGGTCTTCTTATGTCTGCTATGATTTCATATATCATCTTCCTTCATTCAGGGTTTATTTTGCAAGAAAACCACTAGCTTACACTATGAATATAGTATCCTAAGTGATTTCCCATGCATTCCCTCTTCTATGTTGACTATGGATCTGCTTCAGCTTCACCATAATCACCATATTTCTTACCTTCATGCTTCTCATGTACTAAAGTACTCCTCTGTTGAGGTAAAGCATGAATGTTGATTGGCACTTCCTTCAGAGTATTGTGGTTGCTTCCCACAACTTTGTTTCCTTTATCTGATGAACCTTTATCTTGTCTTCAAAATATACAGAATTCGTCACTTCCTCACACGAATACCATTCCCTCTAGATCTATAGCATTAAGTAAGAACTTGATATAGCAACATGCATTTGCATACCAAAGTCAAACTTCATGTATGGATCTAGTCAAACAATGGAAATCCAATAAAATCCAAGAAGATTGAGCTTTGTGCTTATAATACACATCATCATAAGCCTGAATATGATTGTTGAGTAAGACGTCTCTAACATCAGGCTCCGATGTGTAGTATAGAACACCACATAAGATAGGTTTATATTGTGATACTTAGCACAAATATATGGGATTCTACTATTTGTCTCACCCTTTACCTTAATTGCACATTTGCAGTGAGATAAATTGAAACAAAGTGGTCTAGGATAGTTAAGGTTAACCTAATTTTCTTTGGAAGTACTACTTAACTTCCATTTTTGTTGAGGACTAACTCACATGATATGTCTAGGTTCTAGTATGGCTACTCTAAACACATATCTATTGGAATATAGCTTCTATCCTTTCAAGTGTTTCTATCATAAACCTATGGTCATGATGTGCTTGGCACACTTCCCATGGTTTTGGAACACAATTCTTGCACTGTTGTTGAACAACTGGCTTCTTATTGTACTTCTCCTAAATATTTATGATATTCTGTTCCATCACATAATGATTCTCAGGTGAATCTTATATAAATAGCAACTCTACCATGTAAGTATACATGTATTATTCCTATCACTCTTCCTTATTTCTCATGATTGACTCGTCATGGTCTATACTACCTCATATCACTTGTTTTTATCACTTACTATCAGTTGTTTTACAAGTTTGGATAATTTACTTACTCATTACTTAACTTGGTCTACATTTTCTATTAGGATATCTTAATTATCTTCATCACTTGATATTACTCCTATTACAGGTCTGGATAATTTTATATAATCATAACATGTGTTGGTACACAACTTCCAATAGGATATCTTCCTTATGGTTGTATCCTCTCTTTGGACTACCATGTATTGTATACCAACTGTGGTCTACTCATAATTATTTTAGGGTCTTAAGAGTATCTTACATAATTTGAGATTAGCTAGCTAACATTACTTAGGAAATATAGGTAAGAAATGTTGACTCAAGTGTGTCAGGATTATTCTCAAGTGAATATCCATCTCAAGTCATAAAAAGATTTGGTTCACCTAAGACAACTTCCTATAGACACTACCAATCCTATAGGTCTCCTTTAAAGGGTTTTAATCCTAGAGTCAAAGCATTTGCTCTGATACCAACTGGGGTGACCCGGCATACCACTGTATGGTGTAGTATGCAAGTCTGATATAACACCAATGAAACACCGTTCCACTAGTATTATATCGCTCAGAGTGGTACACCAGAAACATATGCGGGTCCAAGGCATGTCTATAGAATTACAACATTTACTCTGTTACATAAGATCATCATAGCCTCCTACTTTACAATGAGGTAAAACTGCAAATAAACTCCAGAAGAACGACTCGTAATCTAGTCTTATCAGTAACTCTATTTGTAGAGTATTTAACTAGCTATAGTGGCTATGAATAGATTCTAGCTAAATAGGAGCTAGATTTAGGAAACTGGTTCCTTTCTATTGCTAAGCTACGTTTTATCCTTGTTGGATGTGGTGATTGACTCTTCTGACAGGTTCATGTCTCTTGCAGTAGTTGTTGACTCCTCGGCCTTCGAGTTGCACTGTAGATCCTCCTTCGATGCTTCCATATCTAAGCAGGGGATTTAAGAGTGGGATGAGTACGAGCGTACTCAACAAGTTCATTATAGGAAAGAGGTGTTTAATGCACTAGCTACAGCATTAGACCAGTAAAGTCTAATACCAATGCAAGTTTTCATAACCATTTCTTCAAAAGGTTGCTTTTATTCGGAAGAACTATGTCCGTCAGCCTTCACCGGCTTACTAGAACTTCATGGAGCTCCTTTCCGGCCGCGTTCGCAGCTCCATATCCCGGAACAGGGAGTGACAGGTCACGAGTCATTACACTCTGCAGAGGTGTGTTGCTTTACCCATAAGAGATCTTAACCTTGGTGCCAACCGAGTGATCTTCCCGTCCACACTTCCTATGGTGTGAGGCCCGGTATAAGGTCTAGCCAATCATGTTCCTCCGCTACCTCGAACACCCACCCTTTGTTGCATGCCCCGACCCTGGGTCCTCGCCGGTCCCATTATTCCCACTCACGGGTGGACCCCGACCACGACAACAGCTTGGGACTCGTTAACCAAACTCCTTCGCCGGTAGCTGCAACCCATCATAGACCGCAATATCGTGGGGACTTAAGGCTTCCCCAGCCAACCGCTTGTTCTTCGAGCGACAAGTGTCTACGGACTATGCCGTGGGGACTTAAGGCTTCCCCAGCCAACCGCTTGCCCTGACAGATACAAGTGTCTACGGTAAAGCGCATACGTTGATGAACGAGAGGTGGAAACACTTTTGACTACTCCGTCCCACTCCGGATCTTATGGTTAACACGGGTATTACGACACAAGAATCACTGGACGACATTTGTTGTTTAATCCTAGATGGATATAAACCCTTGCAATGGAACCTCCACCATATCTACACAATCCATGGTTCCATTGCCCACCACATAGTCATATTCATAATTATGAAAATAGTGGTTTTGGTTTTTATGCAATAGTGATAATCATAGTACTTTGCAAGTAGTTTGATAAAGATACTCAAATGGTATGAGCAAGCAATGAACTTGCCTTTCTTGACTGCAAGATTATGCAGGCAAGGTCTTCGATACGCAATAACTCCAAATTCTGAAATAGCATCATCGTCCCGTAAGGACGATGTTTAAAAGATTGCCAAGGATGCGATAATGCATAAGTATGAGATGCAATCATTCTAAACGTGACCTAACCCCGATGATTTAGGATTAGTGAGTTATAATGATTAGTTTAAAGTGTGTTGCACTTTTAGAGTGATTCACAACAAGGTTTTTATTCAATGGTGGTTACTTGGCATCATAAACAGGTAGATAATAAAGCATAGTAACCAATTGAGCACACAAGGAATGATAATTGGCATAATGTTACATGTATAGAACAGTTGTAAGTTTTAGTACTAGATGGCATGGTTAATGATTAATTATCATATACTTCAAAAGAATAACTTTTGAAGAACATGTTCTTTAATACAGAACAAGTATGATAATTAGATTTGTGGAGTTCTATGGTTGTCTATGGTTTCATCTAGTTTCTGGAGTAAGTATTAAATGGATCACAACCTAGTTGGATTCATCAACACCAAGGGCTTGTAAGGTTGAGTTAAGCCTGGCATTCTAAGCAACTATTCATACGAGGTTGGTATCAAGATTGGTTTATCTTGTTGGTGATAGCTAGCTAGGGTTTATAGGTCCTTATAAGCAGGGTTGATGATGATTCCTTATTTTCTTCAAAAGAATAACTTTTGAAGAACATACTTCTTAAGTAATAAGAAGTATATCTATTAGGGTTGAGGTGGTTTAGGTTTTACTATTGGTTCTATTAAGTAAGGAATAATTGGCTCCTGAATAGGATGGTGGATAAGTATCCAACACTGATAGGGTTTAGTGGGATATGGTTATGTAATGCTCAAGATTTGGCATGGTTGCTCCTAAGGTTCATCATGTTGGTGTGATGCTAAATAGGAATGAATAAGTGTGATAGCTTTGGTAATAGGATCTACGGTTTACACTTGGTTGACCCTACTTGATTATTTAGGTCTGATGACGATGAACACATGGGATGCTAATTAGTAGTGATAGGATTCCCATATTTTATGTGGATTTGAACTAGTATTTAGTTGCTAGATATGAACCTATGATAACTAATGAAGTAACATGATCACATGTTACTTGGGGTTTAGGTTTGGAAACAATTTAGGGTTCACACATAAAATAGCGGAACTAGGGTTTCTAGTGGAATTAGGGTTTAGGATTCATGAAATGATGAATTCCTGTTTTTCTACCATATGGAACTAGGGTTTTCTAGTTACCATATAGGTCTATGATTAATAACTTTATTATCAAGTTGAAGTTATTAATAACTTTAAAATAAAATTAATCTTGGATTTGATATTTTATTATTTTTAATGAATTAATAATTAAGGTAATTATTAATCAGGGTTTAAATCCTTCTAATAAGGATTTAACAAATTAACAAATAAGGAAAATTAGTTTTAATGTTTTCTTTATTTATTTACTGTTTTTTTATTTAATTTGGAAAATTTTCCTAATTATTGAATTTTAATTGAATTTTGAATTAAAATTAAAGGCTTAAATAACAAGTATTAAATAATTGAATTTTTATTAAAAATAAAAATTTCATTTTATATTTTTATTGGATAGAGTTTATCTTTATAAGAATTTTGATATCTTATATTTATTTTTCTGAGCTATTATGAATTTTCTAGATTTATTTGAAGTTGTAGAAATTTTCTGGAATTAAATTTAAATAACAAAACGGTTTGTACCGTGGCAGACCTGAGCGCCAGACACTGACCAGTGGGGCCAGTGCCACGCAGGCTGCCACGCGAGCGGAGACTGGTCAAGTTTGACCAGTGTGTTTGACTCTACCGGCGGTTAAACGTCGGCGAGTCCGCGTGCGGCGGCGCCGCCGATTTGTGGCCCCCCGGATGCGCGACTACCACTACTCGAACCCCCTCGACACGCTGAGTCGAATGGTGTGGTTGATTGCTCGAATGGCTCGCCGGAGCATCGCCAGAGATCATGTCCGCGGTGGTGCAGCTCCGGCCAAGGGTCGAACTGAAGCTACGGCTGGCTATTTGCTGCAATTTATCGGGCTACGGGTGCGTATTCATACCCTGGTGCTGTTGAGGTGGTCGGAGATGAGGATCGTGGGCGGAGACGGCGAGAAATTCGCCGATTCCGGCGAGGTGCTGAGGAAGAAATCGTTGAAATTAGGCCGATTCCTAGCTCCCTCGGATGCGTGCTTCCGCACATCCGCTCTACGCGTCGAGGCGCATCTCCCGGACCTCCTCACGGATGCTCGGGGCGGCTCCGGCCGTCGGCTTCCTCTCCGACTCCGGCGGCCGTAAGTGGACAAGTACAAGAGATGGGGAGGATTTGGGGAAGAATGGAATGGTGGACATCAACAAGGGTAGCACGGCGATCTTCCCGGTGGTTTTATAGGCCTCGAGGTAGTCCGGAACGACGACGAGTCGACGGCGACGGCGGCCGGGATGTGGTGGAGGTGCGGTTTGGAATTGGCGATGCCCGAATCTTGATGGTTCTTCTAGCTGCGGATTCCACGGCTATGCGCTAGGGTTCTGGAGCGAGGATGGCATCCGGCTGGTGCTTATCGGCGACGGGGACGTGGCCGGCGAAGTCGATCACGGCGTCCCGTGGCGTCCATGCGAGGAAGACGAAGACCACATCTTCGCACGATTTTTAAAGCAAGGTGAAAAGGTATTTGATCTGGTTTGGGTTGGTCTGGTGGGCTAATGCTGGGCTGGTGATGGGCTGCTGGTGATGGTGGTGCTGGGCTCGGCAGCTGGGCTGCTGCTGCAGGTAAGCCCCTCTTCATTTTTTTCTCTGTTTTCCTTTTCTTCTTATTTTCTGTTTTTAAATTTTGTTTTAATTTCTATTTTTAATCCTTTTGTACCCTGCAGGTATTTGAATATATAGACCCCTTTAATTGAACTAAATATGGTTCTGGTATATTTGGTATTAATCTATTCCAGGGATATTTACTTCCTTGTTATTTATTTAGATCATGACTTAATATTCCAAATGGGTCTAAATCTTTATGGAGATGATTTTTCATTATTATTTATTTTCTCATACATGTTTGTATCAATTAATTTTTTTGGTTTCTTTCCAGAGACAACAGGTTTATTTGTTAGAACATGGTAACATGTTAATTATGTGGCTTACATGCCTGTATTGTGATGATGACTAAGTTTTGTTTTCAATAAGTGTTATTATGGTGATAACTCATACTCTCAATCTTGTGGATTCCAGGATTCTAGTTATATTCACCTAATGACAATTGGTTTGAAGCTCACTTAAGATCTGGTTTTGTAATTGTAATCACCCAAGTGGTTCATAACTTGGTTTGAGATATAATTCGGGTTGCGGAATTGAGATAACACCATAGTGCATCGGCTAGGGTTTAATCTCCCCTAACCATGGTATTATGGTTACTTGCTTCATATCTTATGTGCTTCTTTAATCACTAAGGATTTGAGACTTGGTTTTATCTTCTACCAATTAACTTCAATTATTATCTCCAATTTATCATTAAAGTAACTACACTGGTTATAGTTCTTTTTGTAGTTAACTTCGGTCACATAGATTAATGGTTCCTCACTATATAAGGTATGGAGTTTTACTCTAGGTTTTTCTTAGGTACTTTAATTGAGGAATAAATGGAATGTAGATGTGATAGAGTTCTACTTATGATCACCAAGTGATTCACAAGTTAGGATTGAGATATAAGTCTAAGGTTGCTTATTAGTGATCTCCCTATGATTTCATGTGGTGAATGATATCTATTTATACTATTAGGGTTTAACTTATCCTCACATGCCTCAATAGCATGATCATGGATTAGGCATGATCAACTTGTTCTTAATATCTCTACCTCAAGTTCTTAGGGTTTATGATCATCACTCAATTTATGATGATCAAGGTTTGGCCTCTTAAGGATCTCTCATTGAATGGGGTTCTCACTTCCATGATCAAACATTGGCTTGAGCAATTAAGGTATAGCACTACTATTATACTTTCTAAGATGTGACTTCTATGGTTACTCAATAGATTACATTGTATTTCAATTCATGGATATGGTATTATTCCATGTGATAATAGGTTATCTCACCACTCCAAAGGAAATGGTTTACAACCTAATACTTTAGTTCAAAGATTGTCCTTGATTCTTAAATAGGTAAAGCTTGGATTAGTATGAATGGTCTCTCTCTCATTTGGGAATGACTTGAATAATACTCTAGGGTTTCTCTTGAAGATGATGTTGGGATCATATGGATATTTATATCCAAGGTTTTAGCTTAAGGTTTTCCATTGCTTCTCTAATAAATACTATAGAACTCTCTCACCTCTCAAGGTTTGATATATAATAACTTGGAATAGGGAAGAATATATATTTCTTAAGTTGAATCTCCTTGTCTTGTTTCCAAGGTTAAAGTAGAATGGATATCATAGGGTTTATGATAAGTGCATGGATTAGTTTAAGACATGGAGAAGATAAGTGAAGAATAGTTTCTCCAATTATTGTTACTTGATTTCCAATTAACTGGATGTTCATTTGTTGTGGCAAGGAATATCATGTTGTGATCTTCAATAAGATCAAGTAGTTGCTTCTTGATTAATCAGTTCTTGTGTTGATTTTAATTCCATTTGATCTAATCCCGTAGATCAAATTATGTCTACCCAAAACAATGTTTTATCAAAGTCACATTGAGGTTTATAGCGCTTGACTTGATGAGCTACTTCAATTCCACCAAGATCAAGTGAAACTTCAGTTACTGTGACTGTTTTACTTTAAAGCGCGAAAATTCCCCAGATTTTCTATGCATGAATGCAATGCACACATCTGTTTCCTCTACTTTGTAACCCCATTACCTGGGATATTACAAACCCCCTTCCCCCCCCCACACACAACTAGAGATAGATTTGAGAGGAAGGTAAGCAACAATCTAGATGAGAAGGACGAGGAGACAAGCAAGTTGTTCATCAACAACTAGGACTAAGCAGTGAAGAGTCTTCAAAGGTTTCAAGCCCTTAGGACTAGCATTCTTAGATAGAATCATAGCTACAGTAGGATAGGATTTAATCTAAAGGACCAATGTGTTGTAGATGCATCAGTAGGAGATGCACACATGTTCTCCCCACTGCACTACGAGCACTAGCACCTCTCGCAACTCATTAGAGTAATCCTGGCACTCTCACTTAAGAGGCACCTAGGAAAACCCTAAAGATCGAGGGAGGGCATAAGTCACAACCAGCCAAATCTACTAGCTAATGCTTGAACAGAAGCTACAAAAATGTAGCAAAGCATTGATATAACCTAGAGAGAAGAGAGGAACACTATCAGACACAATAAAGCAACTACCGGAACCCTAGATCCTAATTCTAGTCACTAAGTGACTACGGAAAGTACTACAAGCTAAGCTCATTAAACAAGCCAATAAACTTATTCTATGATATTTTAAATACATAACTAAGCAAGAACACATGAGCATACATTGTTAACTCGTTGGAACTTAACCTACAACGAAAAGACAAACAAACATGAAGCAATTGATGGATTGAGTGCAATCCAAACACAACCTAATAACAAATGAAACATTAGAACACCTAAGGGAACATCTACAACAATTCATTACTAAGTTAAAGAATATCTGCCAGTGTTAGAGTGACAAAACTGAACCCAAATCCAGTTAACAATAGGAAAAAAGGAAGAAATTGGTTGGTAGAACTAGTTTAGACATTCATTCAACTACCAGGAACACGTAAGAATACTAGAATGTGCGCTAGAACAACTTAGAACCCTAGAAATCCTACTAGGATGTGCTAGCAAACCCTAGGATAGAACCGAGAGATGAATTTTGAGACAGAGAGAAGTATGATGAGAGAGAGGGGGTAGTGTGAAGGGCGTATCGTAGCCTTAGTACGCCATGGGGGAGCTAAAGCTCAACAAACGGCCATCACCGTCGGAGAAGACAAAGGAGAGGCGACACAAGAAGCACAACGAAGATGTTTCAACATGTGCCACACCACAACAACATCTCAACAATGTAGACGACACTGCTAGGAAGACCAAGGAGGCCACTGAGCTCACCTAGCTCAGCGACGCATACATGGCGACACAAACCCTAGAAACAATGGGGGTTGGGATCGGCCGATTTAGGTCACAATAGTTGAATCGTGATAAGGGGGATCCCAGCAGATCCACCTAGATTGATGTCCGATCTTTCACAGCGAGAACACGGGGTAGTAAATCCTCCCAACAACGCGATGAACGCAGCCTGGAGAAGAGGGAATGAATCCAGCAAGCAACGGATCGATGAACGACACGCCTCAAACCTCGAGCTAGACAATTCTTGATGAACACAAGAACCTTCGCAGCAGATATAATAGATAAACGGCAGCGCCGTACCCCCGGAGGGATGATACACGTGAACACACGCAATGGGGTAAACCCTAATCTTTAGCCTAAACTTGTCTATCCCTAACCCTAGCCACCCCACCTCCTTATATGAGGGGGAGGTGGCCGGCCAGCCCTTGCTGGGCTGGGGCGCCCCACTATGGGCCTAACCTGGTTTGGTTTGGACAGGCCCAAAACCAAACACAACACTAATTTAATCCTAATTGGCCCACCACATGACCTAGCTACATTATTTCCTAACATAGAATGAATGACACAACCTTAGACTTAATTATTACATAGCGTAGGTCGTCCTAGCGTGTCACTCCTGAATCCTCGATAGCGTACCACCTAGCTTGGTGGAGTCCTGAAATTGGCCTCCACATAGGCCTCCATGCCCATATCATCCTTCCCCCTTCAAGAAGCGTTGTCCCCAACGGGTGAGGGTCTTCTGGAAAAGGTAACGTGATATGAACATGACACGTCCTCGCCGTCCTCAAGTCTTGCTTGCCTTCCACACCACATTCTCCCTCGCGGCCTGCTTGACTTGATACAACACTTGGCGCCTCCTTTCTTCTCCACATGAACTTGGACTTCGGCGCCAATACCTTCTTGTTGCGAGGTTTTGATGGACCCCTGTGTCGCTGAACATGACCCTGCACAAGATGTGTAATTCCTGGGCCACATAAATGTCTCACACGTCCATCCTTGCCTCGCTGCATCCGCGGTGTCGCGGAAAACTGGACTGCTGTACTCCTAGCACGGTAGTGCCGCTGTCCACTGTCTCCACTAACGCGCTCGCCTCCCACTCATCCCACGCGCATCTGCGCCATATGTACTGAAACACCATCAGCACCAACATCATCAGTCTGCATACTAGCATCAACACAGACTGGAACTGTAGCACATGCTGCAACGTCCACATCAACAACAAGTGTAGCTTCATCCGGCTTGTCACCAACAACAACTGGCTTGTCATCTACATGCATGGCTGAAACATCACCAACATCAATGCTCGGAACATCATGCACCTCTTGCTGCACTTTAGGCTTCTGCAACTTCTCCTTACGCACCACTAACTCCACATTGGACTTGATATGATCATCACCCAAAGGCTTCAAAGTCCGTTGTTTACCACCATGCATAAAAGTATATGTATTTGCTCTCCTAGCATGTGTCACATTGCGATCAAACTACCAAGGACGCCCAAGTAGCAGTCCACACACCTCCAATGGCAACACATCGCACTCTATCTCATCAACATAGTCATCAACTGTAAATGGCACACGCACTTTGTGAGTAATCTTAAGCATACCACAGCTATTCAACCACTCAAGACGCTTAGGTTCAGGAAGACGCCATGTAGACAACCCCAATGCTGCCACCATCGCCTTGCTAATGCCATTAGTACAGCTACCACCATCAATCATCAACTTGCAAGCCTTGCCCTTGATAATGCACTGAGTATGAAACAAACTCCACCGCTGACCCTTGTCAACTGTCTTGCAAGTATCATCTTGTACCTTCTTGAGTTGCATATTCAGCCCGCTCAATGGTACATCCTCCTCAATAGTCACAGTAGTGCTCTTGGTATCAGAGCCAGGTTTCCTCTCCTCAGTGACTGTCGGTACTGGAACAACCTCCTCCACGGTAATGTTAGAGCACACCACCTCCTTTGTAGGAGACGGAATAGACATAGCCATAGCTTCCTTGGAACATAGCTGCGACCTCGTGCCAACCTCAACCATCGGTGACACAACCCGAAGTGACTGTTTGAGGGTCTTCACATGCATTGTAGGCTTGTTATCAAACACAAAACACGCACGTAAGAATTCTCGAAAATCAAACCAAGTTGCAGCCATAATGCCCTTCACACGCATCTCCTTGTTCCACCAATTGTGTATCTCTTCATCCACACTACGAACAACAAGTGCCAACCGTGTAGAACCATCCAAGAACTCATAAATACCACACCTTTGCAAACCCAGGTGTATATGACTTTCCCACAACTCATAATCCAAAACTGATGCATAATGATGAAGTTTTCACTTGACCTTACCCTCAGCAAATGACACATCGGCTAATATATCAAAAAAATCATTGAAAACATCTCCAGACCTTTTGCCGGAAACACACCGCTTCCCATGAAAATCACCAGGAAATGACAGCACCCCGGAAGAATGCGGAATTGTATGTCCGGACGATTGTGCTGAACGAAAAATAACATCATCAGTAGCAGCCTGCCCGGCCCAGTGCCCGGTCTGACCGGCCTACACGCCGGCAGGTCCGGTCCAGTGGCCGGTTTGACCGGCCTGGTCACCGGCTGGTTGTCCCGGAGCCTCAGTATCATGCCCGGTTGGCATCAGCCCGGGGCCCGGTCTAGGCCGACTGGGTCCGGTCTGGAGCCTGGTTGACCGGCTAGAGAACCGGCCCGGCCGGTCCTGGGTCCGGTCGGCCGACCCTGGTGCCGGAGCGCGTCGCGAATCTGCCTCTTCTTCCCGATTCCAGCCTCGATTTTTCGCGATTTTGACCACCAAAACAACCATGGATGACCTGCAAACCGCACCAGAACAACTCCAAACTTCCTCCAACAAACCTCCTTTGACCGAGAGCCAAACTCCTCCGATCTAGAACCAATCTTCTCTGATGCAAACCGGTCCGAAGAGATCGATCAACAAAACCTCGCCGTGAGCAACCCAGAGCTCTGATACCACATGATAAGGGGGATCCCAGCAGATCCACCTAGATTGATGCCCGATCTTTCACAGCGAGAACACGGGGTAGTAAATCCTCCCAACAACACGATGAACGCAGCCTGGAGAAGAGGGAACGAATCCAGCAAGCAACGGATCGATGAACGATACGCCTCAAACCTCGAGCTAGACAATCCTTGATGAACACAAGAACCTTACCAGATATAATAGATAAACGGCAGCGCTGTACCCCCGGAGGGATGATACACGTGAACACACGCAATGGGGTAAACCCTAATCTTTAGCCTAAACTTGTCTATCCCTAACCCTAGCCGCCCCACCTCCTTATATGAGGGGGAGGTGGCCGGCCAGCCCTTGCTGGGCTGGGGCGCCCCACTATGGGCCTAACCTAGTTTGGTTTGGACAGACCCAAAACCAAACACAACACTAATTTAATCCTAATTGGCCCACCACATGACCTGGCTACATTATTTCCTAACATAGAATGAATGACACAACCTTAGACTTAATTATTACATAGCGTAGGTCGTCCTAGCGTGTCACTCCTGAATCCTCGATGGCGTACCACCTAGTTTGGTGGAGTCCTGAAATTGGCCTCCACATAGGCCTCCATGCCCATAGCAAATCGAGTAGGATATGGCGCTAGAGTTGAGCGGGTCTAGTAGTTATACACACGCGCGGCGGCAGCGATGACTGACGTGGGCATTACCCTTCGGGTAACCAGTATTGCCCTATCTGGTATTGACAAATTGGAGGCCCATGAAGATACCTGAAGGCGAGATGGGCCACTAGGTCGGTGCACTAGAAGATTCCTTGACGGGCAAGACAAGGAAGCGAACAAACAAGGAAAGATTGGATCTAAACTACTGTAAACCTAGTCGTACTCGGTTAGGACCCTTGAGACCTGGCCTCCTATATAAAGGCCAGGAGAGGGGCTGCCGAGGGACACGAACAATCTTAGCAATCTTAGCCAGAGAAAACTTAAAGCTAGGTAACCCTAGCAATAGCAATCTCGACTAGATCTCAGCCGAAGTATTCGGCACCCCATTGTAATACATTGTCATCATAATTAAAGAACAGACAGGCAGGACGTAAGGGTTTTACCTCATCGAGGGCCCCGAACCTGGGTAAATCGCTCTCCCCGCTTGTCTGTGAACCGATGTCTCGTGTTAGCCTACAGGATTCCGTCAACCCTAAGCCCCTAGCGGAGGGCATTGGCGAGGAGTACCCGCGACAATTGGCGCCGTCTGTGGGGAAACTGTCGGCACAAGGCAGGGCATCGGCAGATCCGATCATGACGCCGGCGGCTTCACCGGCAGCTTCATCAGCAGCTTCGTCAACACCGTCGTCACCAATCCTGGGAAGCCCGATTCGATTCGGCTCCTACGAGTTTACTCCACACAGCGATTCCTCCCGCTCGAACTTCTCAGATCTACAAGGGAACACAGAGATGACCTTCGGCAGCGTCCACTACAACGTCAACGCAGAGGGAATCCTTCGATTGCTGGAATCCCCCACTTCCGGATCAACGGGCTCAAGCGCGTCACTCGATCTGTCGGCTGAACTGATGGGATCAACGTGTTCACCCGTGCCCTCGGCTCCCCGTTCGGTGTCCTCCATGTCGGTAGGGTCGGATGACTCCTCATCCTCGAAACTAACTTCGTACTACTGCATGAACTGCGACACCAGGCACGGGCTAGGATCAAGCGACACGCCGTTCATCTGCAACGCCCAGTATTCATCGGGAGAGGACAGTATCGACAACATCGTCCGGGGAACCACCCGAAGAACGGCACACCATCAGGTTTATGTCGCCAATAACACGGGAAACACAAGGCGCAGAGGAGGCGAGGACCATACCCCCCGTTCCAGTAGGAGGGCAAGTTTTGAATACAGCGCCAAGCAACCGCGACGGGCGATTACACCATCGCGGATGAGGAGTGGGCGGCAGCAAGGGCAGCAGTACTCAACAACACGCCGCTCCCCGCAGGAACTTCAGTTGGAACCCTCAATGCTTACCGTTCCATACTAGAGAAAAACCGGGAGCACCTGTCGAAAGAGCAAGCCACCCTCGAAAGACGCCTATCTGCGGCGGATCGATCAAGCGAACGGCGAAGGGGCTCGCAAGGGAGCGCCTCCCGAAACACTCACGGAACAGGCAAGAACCGGTCAAGACTATCCAGACTCTCAGAAGATGACGCCAGAGAAATAACGTCGAATCTCACCAAATCCTTTATGACTATGGATACCGCCGGCATGCCACGGCCGAAAACCGTTGCTGGAGCAATGGCCAACCTCGCCGCATAACTCATCAATCAACGCCCCGAAGGATCCATGGCTCAAGCTCATCGAGGTGCCCTGGAAATTCTCGCAATATTAGGGAACAACCTAGCCCCGCCAAAAGAAAGGACCACCATCCAAGGCAGTGGGTCAAAGCATCATGCGAGAGATGCTCGAGACGAAATCACCCAGAGCAGGATCGACAAAGCAAGGCGGCGACGCGCCGCTAGGAAGGACGACGGCAGCGATTCTTCGGATGAAGATCAGGTGTACGACGGCGAGCTCAGGGGAGCCGACTGTCTAAGTTACAAGATCCGCGAAACGATGCCGCCCAAAATATTCAAACCTACCCCTACTGATGCCGCCAAGTACGATGGGCAGCAAGAACCAAGATCCTGGATAGACGATTACCTGCGGACCGTGATCCCGCACAAAGGAAACCAGATAGCAGCAATGCAATGTTTACAGCTTTACTTGAAGGATTCAACACGGGCCTGGCTAAGGGGGCTGCCGAAAGGTTCTATTAAATCATGGGATGACCTAGTAGATGCCTTCGTCGCCAACTTCCAAGCAACATACAAGAGGCCCGTCGGGATCGAAGAGCTGCGGAATTGCCGCCAGAAGCAGAAGGAATCGATGCGTTCATACATCGGGAGATTTACAAAACTCCTGAACGCCGCCGAAGACGTATCTGTCGACAGAGCAATCGACGCTTTCAGCGATGGCGTTCAGCGAGAAAGCTACATAGAGGAACTTGGGCGCAAAAAGCCAAAAACCATAACCAGGTTAATGGAAATCGCCAACAGCTGGGCCGATGGCGAAGACAACGTTCGAAGGCCACGACAACGCAGCGACGACGAAGAAGATGACCAGCCGAAACACGATTCGGGTGGCCGAAGGGATCGCAACAAGAGAAGGAAGAACCGCAATTACGATGACAACAACTTGGTGGCCGCAGGCTACTCTGATCGGCGAGGCGATCGGTATGATGACGAGCGAGACGATCGGCAGGACGATAATCGAGGCAGCTCTGGGAACCGTGGCAACTATAAACCACGACAACAGAGAGCACCCGAACTGCCCTACGCCGAGCAGATCAACGCCCCATGCTACCTGCATTCATATACCGATACCAAGGATGGTAAAATAAAGTCTAGCCACCTGCTCAGGGACTGTCGGCAGTTCATCGATATGCATAAACTCATCCAGCAGGCAGGCCAGCAACAGCTACCACCACCACCGCCACCCCCACCACAACATCAGGTCCAGCAAGCTCAACCTCATCAACCCAACGAGGCATTTCCACCACCATGAGGGCAGATGAGCATGATCCATAGGACAGGTGTCTCGAAAAGAGAGATGAAGAAACTCACCCGAGAGATCAACTTGGCAGAAAGCATCATGGCAAACATCCCTGATAACGACAAACTTCTAAGCCCCATCACTATGTAAACATAGTACAAGGCAGAAGATCGCACTCCAAAAAAGCCTCTACGAGTGCTAAAGGACGTTCACCTTTTCCTCCGCTATAGATGCCTCTACGAGTGCCGTAAATAGCAAAAATTTGGAAATACGTATAAAAAACAACCCACGTTCGATATTTTACTTATGGAAATATCAAAGGAACAACGGGCTCATCGGTAGAATCATTACACCCGAAAAATTCGGGAATGACTGTCGAAATTTACAAACGGTTGAAAGCAAAGTTGCGCATACAACAGATTTAGCAAAACCTGCAACACGAGCTGATCACTCATAATGATTTGCTAACCAACTAGTACTCATACATCCAACGGGCAATTAAGCTTCGCCCCTTTAAATATTTGCCAACGACATGGTAAAAGTACACATTCATGTACCAACCAGATAAGAAGTTTTTGGCCCAAAAATCCAAGCACTCGGATGAACTAGCCAATACAATTTACAAAAGTAACTTTACACCTTTATATCACCCTTGCGGTGTTTCCTTTTCCTCAGGTACCTTTGACATCTCTTCAAGCCTGTCGACAATTACATGAGCAGGAGCTAAAACCTTCGGGTACAGCTCCTCGAAGTCACCAGTTGCGTTGGCAATAGACAGCAAGCAAGCTGAAGGATAACAAGCAAGCACAAGGGCAAGCGTGCACTTGGCCCCTGCAAAGACTTGAGATCTTACTAGCTCCCGAACCTTCTTGGCACTTCCAAATTCAGACATCAAAGTCAAAAGGGTAGGGGAACTGCATTCAGAGGAAACATTGTTTTCCAAACTACCCTCATGGCCTTGTAGCACTTGTCGAAGAACTGGTGGACCTGTTGCACTCGATCCTGAAATTTGACGACAGCCGAGGCCTTCGAGTGTTCCCGCCAGAAAATTTCTTCGGATAAGGAAAGCTGAGTCAAAGCATGCACCCGCTCGTGTATCCGCTTGTTCTCTTCCGCAGGGTTCAACGCTATGACTGCCAAAAGAATTAGTAAACGACTCAGACAAGAAGTTGCTAGCAAGCAGGCAAAGGGATCAAGAAACTTACAGTTTAAACTTTCGGAAGCCTTATGCAGCTCGCCAAGAATGTACCGCTCCACGTCGGCTGCAATCTCGCTCTTTTTATTGATGATGGCAGCTAAGGCATAAGTGCTGCGTAAATCCTTCTCCATCTGTGTCATCCGGTCTTTCATGCGCTGGATCCGATCGCTTTCACGAAGCGCACCCGACGAGTCGTCTGCAAACGAGGGTACTGGGAAGACCTGCAGAAAGTACTGGTTATAAAGAAGTGATGGATATGGTACAGCCGAACGTCCAAAATAACTCCCATCGGGAAAAGTGCAAGAAAGTGATATCATAGCAAAAGTGTGCTAACAACAATGCTAGCACGGAGTTTATTACAAAGCATGAGTTTTTGCGGCAGAGCAATGTTTTGCATCAGCTCAAGGCACAAGTTTGTTACAAGAATCAAGGAAGCTGAGTTTGAGTCGATGAACTAGGACCAGTCGACGATTTCCTTGATGAAACCAGTTCAAGGAGCTGACGGGCACAAGTAAGAGCAGACGCCTTAAAGGTGCTCAAATCAACAGGCTGCCCGTCTTGCCCTTTTGGAAGCCCCTTAGTCATTTCCTCGATGTCACCCTTAAAGCCGTAACCCATCATAAGCTGGAAGGCAAGGACAACACCAAAAGTGCACGATGTACGCTTGAATACCTCGATGACCTCTTTGGTGTCAACCGCGAAGGTATCGATTAGCTGTCCCAGGGTCTTCTCTTGCTTAATCTTGGGGAAGATCATTGAGTGCATCCGCGCCAAAGCACCCTTCCCCTTCACAAGAAGCTCTTGTGTAAGCTGGTGAGAAGCGAGAATCGTTGACACAGCGTTCGCTGGGGAGTTATTTGGAACTCTTTCCAGGGCATCGACAGGAATGTTTGCTGCCTCTGCAATAGAAAGGAAGGGAAAAATTCAGTCACTGACAAAAAGTTTAAATCCATAAGAACGTCACTCGACAAAAGTATGTTAGAGATTACCAAGCAAGGCCAAAGAAGATTGACGAAGGACTTCATCCTTTTCGGCTGCTCGAGCCTCAGCCACCAGCTTGGATGCTTCCTCCTCCTTCAGTTTCCCTTTCAGTCTAGCCAGCTCTTCCTTCAGAGAATCAATCTCTTGGCGAGCCGCGGCAGCTATCTTGACTGCGCCATCCAGTTTTGAGGAGGAAGATTCGACTTCCTCTTGCAGCCGAACTTTGTCAGCCTCTAGAGAAGTGAATCGGGAGGCGAAAACCTCCGGAGAAGAGATAACGCCACACGAGTCCTTAAGAGAGAAAGAAAAACAATTAAACAAGGCACGCTCCAAGAAATCTGTATTAAGATCAGAAGAGGACTTACGAGAAAAGGAGCCGCGAGTAACGGCAGCTTGGAGAAATATCCTTCCCTTTGGAAAGGGAAGACGCAGTCGATGCTTGAGCCATGGGGGCAGCCTTAGGAGCTGAAGCTTCGGAAGCCACCACGACCGGCGAAACGGCATCAGACTTGGCCTTTTTAGGAGGAGGCTCGATAAAGCCCTCATCACTGCAAAAGTAAACAGTCGACTGTGATTATAACAGGAGTATGAAAGGTAAAAAAAAGGCACAGTATAACTTTCAAAAAGGAACTACTTACATGTCGAAGAGATCGTCTTCATCGGCAAAGCCGCCGGTTGATCTCTTCGCAGGAAAACCTCTGGCCCCATCCGCAACTGCATCAACAAAAGTATCACGATCAGTGTCGACGTTACGCACTGATCCATCTGCGATACAAGTGTTATCGGCCGAGGAGGGAAGATCAGCGTGGGCAACTTCAAGATTCATCGGACCATTATATTCATCCTCTAAACCTGTTTGATCGGTGGTGTGAAAATCTACGGGGATTGAGGAGCCTCTCCCCTCAGAAGTATCATCCGGTGAATCACGTGTATTTTCAGAAGCCATAGGGATCTGGCAAAGAAAAATGACAAGTAAGAACAAAGGTAATCATGTCGGCTAAGCAAGGAGCTATAATAGAGATGTGAAGAAAGGAAAATACCCCTGATGGTGGATGATCAACGTCAAGGGGAGCATAAGAAGAGATCAGCGGAATCGAATCTTCCTGGTTGAAGGAAGTAAGACGACGAACTTCATCAAGCAACTCTTTTCTCGATAGATCGGCAGCATTAATCCTGGTCTCATCCTTTGGACCTGAGTATAACCACATCGGGTGAACTCTGGCCATGACTGGCTGGATTCGGCGCTTCAGGAAAATTGCTGCCACCTCCGTACCAATCATAGTTTGGCCATCAGCCTCTTTGATTCGAAGGAATTTGGCAAACAATTCTTCGGCTGAGGCCCTTTCGTCGGCTGAGAGGATGTTCTTCCAAGAGTCCTTGGGCTTGGCTTCAGTAACGTCGGCATAGCAGGGAAGTCGACATTCGGGTGAAGATGAATCTTTAACGTAAAACCATTTCAACCTCCATCCTTGCACGGACTCTCTCATCGGGAAATTAAAGTAATTAACTTCTGAGCGAGCAACAAAACCTACTCCTCCGGTGACAAAGTACCCATTACTACTGCTGTATCTTTTCACGTAGAAGATCTTCTTCCACAACCCGAAATGAGGTTCAATACCCAAAAACGCCTCACAAAGGGTGATGAAACACGGCAACATGGAGGATTGAGTTGGGGGTAAAGTTTCCATAATTGGATTTCATACGTCCGCAAGAGATGGAGGAGGAATCCATGAGTGGGGAGCGAAAGGCCTCGATGAAGAAAAGATAAGAACATCACAGAAAATCCAGCAGGAGGATCAGGCCGAGAGATCGCACTCGGAAGGATCACATCTCCCGCGTCGGAGGATATCAATCCTAAGCTTCGGGACCTCTTTTCGTCACGCTTGGTGACGGTTGAAGCTACCCGGTCCCCGGGTTTGACCATCGAGCCCGACGGCGCCGGCGGCGCCGGGAGCTGGGGAGGGGCGCTCGGAGCGCTCCCCTTCGGAAGAGGAGAGGACTTGGCAGCGGCACCTCCGCTCGGTGGAGCTAGCAGCGGCGGCGGTATTCTTCTTCTTCACCATCGCGAGATCTGAGGAAGATTGAAACTGTGGCGGCGGCGCAACAATGGCGAAAGAAGGAAGAAGAGGGAGAATGAGGAGATGCTGCGGGAACCGTGGAGAAGATTGAGAATTTTTTGCCCTTTGGAGTTTTTTAAGGAGAAGTTAAAGTAAGCACGTGGCGCTTGAGGAAGGGAAAGAACTGACGGCCCACTATGCCCACGATTGTGCGAAAATCGAGGAGCCACCTCGGTCGTTACGCGTATAGTGGTCAAGCCCTAAAACACTGATTGAGCAGGGCTAGGGCTAGCTCGTCATGATGGACCCGTCAAATCAGCCTGCAGCAGTTACACGACAGCAATGACGTCATAATTTGGAAGAATTCGAAGGAAACATAAAAAGTCATCGGATGAAGGATTTAAGTCCACGCACGGATTGCGAGCATCCGAACCTGGACTCGGGGGCTACTCCCATCGGGAGCGCTGACGTGCACCCGATAAAAAGAAGATTCGACGGAATAAGCAGTCGAAGGAATAAAAGTTTGAAAGTTTTTTGCACACTTCGTTAATCACTCCCATCGGGAGGACGTGGTGCACACCCGTTGAAAGTTTTTTGCACTCCAGGATCATGCCCGGGGACTTGATTTTGTGTAGAGTAACGTTGTTTTGCCACCGGCAGTTAGCCAACAAAAGTTGGGCACGTTACTCATTATCCTTTGCGAAAAGAAAATGTATCGGATGACCTATGAAGACTTGTGAAAAACTTGGCAGAAGAAAGTATTCGAGTAGTACAACTTGAGTCTACACACGGATTGCAAGCATCCGTACCTAGACTCCGGGGCTACTCCCATCGGGAGCGCTGACGCGCACCCGATAAAAAGAAGATGAAGCATAATCAAGATGAACAAGAGCAATGAAGGAGAAGAATGTCAGGAAAAAAACATGCATTAGTCTCTACCCGAATTATCTTCGGCTAGACACTCGGGGGCTACTGACGTGGGCATTACCCTTCGGGTAACCAGTATTGCCCTATCTGGTATTGAAAAATTGGAGGCCCATGAAGATACCTGAAGGCGAGATGGGCCACTAGGTCGGTGCACTAGAAGATTCCTTGACGGGCAAGACAAGGAAGCGAACAAACAAGGAAAGATTGGATCTAAACTACTGTAAACCTAGTCGTACTCGGTTAGGACCCTTGAGACCTGGCCTCCTATATAAAGGCCAGGAGAGGGGCTGCCGAGGGACACGAACAATCTTAGAAATCTTAGCCAGAGAAAACTTAAAGCTAGGTAACCCTAGCAATAGCAATCTCGACTAGATCTCAGCCGAAGTATTCGGCACCCCATTGTAATCCATTGTCATCATAATTAAAGAACAGACAGGCATGACGTAAGGGTTTTACCTCATCGAGGACCCCGAACCTGGGTAAATCGCTCTCCCCGCTTGTCTGTGAACCGATGTCTCGTGTTAGCCTACAGGATTCCGTCAACCCTAAGCCCCTACCGGAGGGCATTGGCGAGGAGTACTCGACAATGACCGTGACGGCAAGGCGACCGTGGTCGCCATCACGAGCATGGGAGCGAGCACAAGTAAGTGAGAGAGGGAGCGAGAGGGGCCCGCGGTCAATATTTTTTAAATAAAGACCATATGTATGTAACTCTTCGTAGCCTTTGGAGGTCTCAATTTATTTTTTTCAAAAGAAAACTAACTAACAATGCAAGTGGCACGGATAGGGGACAACCCGCCGGGACCAAACATGATTAGCGGGATTTTAGCAAGAGGGCTATGTGGGTCCTGTGGGGCCATTGATTGCCACGTAGATGCATAATACAAGTTACAGAGGACCTATGGGTTACTGACGTGCGACCTTTTCCCGACCTATAGGTTGCAGACGAGATTACCGAGACATAAATTTTCCCAACGCAAATTGGGATACCGCCGACGTAATAGCTGAGTTTTGCTGGCAGGCTGGGAGGGGAACGTCCATCCATGTGGCACCATTAGTTTTAACATTGCCATGCGGCTAATGTCCATTGGGCCACACCCTAAATTGCCACGCACGATGCCCTAGAAAATGTATTGCATATTATAGCAGAAGTGCCAAGAGTCGGTAAAAATGTGTTTATTAATATATATATATATATATATATATATATATATATATATATAACAACCTTGTTGTGCTATGATTTTTATTCACAAGGAAAAGACATGCAATCAGACGACTCATCGAGAGCCTAGCAATCAGTCGCATGCCTTGCTCGCTTCCCTTCTTCCTCCTTGCTCCTACCTCCTCCCCTACCGTTCCTCCTTCTCCACTTGTGGACCTCCTCCGGAAAGGTTGAATCCCACGGGAATAGATGACCTAAAAATTGAAGTTGATCTCGGTGTAAAACTTGGGAAGATGGGGTTTTAACGGGAATGGATTCAAGGTCGCTCGACCTGACTCCAGTGCAGCTCTGGCGAGCCGAATACATTGCCGGCAATGCCAAAACAACGAGATATGGTTCGCCATGGAAAATGTACAACCGTGTATTTTTCTATGTTTGTTTTGCGATTTTTCATATGTTTATTAATTTTGTAGAAATCATGTGTGACTTTTGTAGAAAAAGCACACGCGAGATCTTGCAAGATTTTCTGGTCGCTTTGCTACAAATTTTTGTACGGAAAGCACATGAGATATTTTCTGGCCAATTGCTATTAAGTTTGTGTGATTTTTGTAGAGAAAGCACACACGAGATGTTGCAAGAACGCTCAAGCCATCACCTACTAAATTAACAAGCTTGTATGCCTTTTCTCATGAAATCACGCACCAAATGTTGTAAGATTTTCTGGATGTTTGCTAAAATTTTGTGTCCCCTCGAATTTTTAGGTAATGTTTCCGTGCTTTGCAAAATGCTGCAAACATATAGTTTTTGGTTGTTGTTTGTCATTTGTTTTGGAACACATCTACAGCAAAAAAATTGTTGCTTATCCACTTTTTACTGGTAAACTCACAATTTTTTGTTGTACTCAATTGTGATTTTTGTTAACATTTTTTATGATTATTTTTTACAAATCGATCTGAAGCAAAAAGTCGTGTAGCCATTTTGTTTGTACCATTACTTTATAGCGTTGCGATGATTTTGTAGTAATAGTATATGTTTTTACATGTGGGTGGGTATCTTTGTTGCAATGCTCTATAAATCACCACAGTGACATATTTAGGGTAAATATCGAGAAGGTCAGGATATTTATTTTTTGTTTTCAGTGGATAATCTCAGAATTACTCGTTGATTTTTTTAAGACTAACGAAAAAATACAAAAGTGTGTTATGTTAGTTTTGGATGTGGATTGCCGATCCCATGGCACAAAGGACGGAAAAAATTGGTTACCGGAACGGGCATCCCATACCTAATGTCACCCTGTTCGCAATATGGAAAAAAATAGAGCGATTAGCTTCACAAGAGTAAAGTGGAACACAATTACACTATCCAAAAATATAATCTTTCTAGCATAGTCTAAAATAGCCAGCTATTTCATTTAGCCACAATATTTCATAGGCTAAGAAAGGCTATAGCCAGGCTAGTCCATTTAGCTTATTTTTTCCAAATTATCGAAAATTTCAGTCATACCTTACCAAAAAAAGGAAAACTATGACTCAAACACGATTCAAGCAACAACTTATTCAACTATTCAAGGCAAATAAGTATTCAGCTATTCTTCTCACAAGTTTTATCGAATCATATTGAACACGAATTGAGAAAACAAGAAATAAAAAGATGAGAAGAGAAATTCAGAAACCAGAGGCTTAGCGGCTAAATTAGAGACTAATTAGAGGCTAAATAGGACTATAGCCGGCTATTAACGGTTTTTCTCATTTAGCCTTTAAGTGTTATAGCTGTAGTGTAGGTCTCCCAAAAGTTTATAGCTGGTTATTTAAAACTTTGATTTCCGGATATAAAAGTATAACCCACCGTATAGTAATGCACGATATGAATATGAAAGTCGATTTCAGGTGAAAATTGAAGCAAAAACAATTTTTTCACAGATTACATCAGAACAGAAACCAAACATGTATCAATCAATTATGCATGACTGAGAATCTTATATGGTGCATTGCTGCGTTCTTACAATTAATTAACACTTCACTGAACTTCCTCTAAAACAAACAGAGTGTTCCAAACTTGCCATCAAGAATCCCAGATAGGCCCAAATGCCGGGATACCGGCCTTCTTGCAGCCGCTTACGACGTCCCTGCTTCCCTCCGGGTTGCTGGTTACTATCACCGCATCCGCGTTCCATCGTCGCGCTGCGCCCACGGCTAGCTCCGAGACGTTCGGCCGCCCCATCGTAGCGGTGTCGTGCACGATCACACGCCCTGCGAGGATCTTGCTGTTCGCCACCATCGCACTCATTCCTTCGCCGTAGTTGGCATCGATCCCCTTGGCCACCCACACCAAAGACACCTCTGCGGAGCTTGGTTGCATCAGGAACGACAGGAACACGCATATGCCGGAGCCCGTGGCGACCATTGTGACTCTCCGGTACATGCTGATAAGGTAGGGCAAGCCAGCGAAGTGGACTTTGCGCACCCAGAGGTGGCTGGGCGGGTCCGAGACGAGGCCTCGGGTGAAGTCGCCGACCGCGCCGGCGAGCATGGAGTGCGTGTCCCTGTCGTCGGAGATGATGCCGAAGGCGTGCCACTCGGAGAGCGGGGAGCGGCTAATGCGTCCGAGCAGGCCGGCCTTGACACCACCCTGGAAGGTTATGATGGACGCGTGTGTGGAGGGCGCGGTGACCGTGACCGGCACGCGCCGCACGGCGAACCACGGGAGGATGGTTAAGAAGGTGATCACGGCCGTGAGCCATAGCTCCTGGCGCTTAACGAGGGAGGCGACTGTGAGACCAGAATAGGATCTGGTCGACGAGTCGTAGCCGGCGGAGAGCACGACGAAGACCCAGAGCAGCGCGAGCGCTGTCCATCCGGCGAACCGGTGCGTGCGCTCGAACACGTTGTGGTGGAGGTGGCGAACGAGCGGGAACGCGGCGAGGCACGAGAGCGCGAGGAGCGCTAGTATGGCGGACGACACGCCCACGATCTCACGGGGCGTCACGTGGCTATCCTTGAGCGCCCGCACGAGTGCGTACACCAGCCACGCCAGCGACGACACGCCGCAGCCGCTGTGGATGCCGCCGAGAGACTGGAGGATAGCCGTGACGCCTGTCTTTATGGCGACAGGCACCCATGGCCGCCCGAGGAGCGCGACAGTGAGCCAGAAGACAGCGCGTAGCACCGCCTCGGAGCGGCACATCGTGAGCGCGAGGATGTTCCCCATGGCGAAGAGGGCGGCGTGACCCTTGGCGTAAGGGAAGTGGCCGGTGGCCGCTGCAGCGAGCCCCGCCGCGTTCAGCACGACGCAGAGCATGAAAAGGCGCTTGTACACGGTGAACAGGCCCTGGTCGAGCAGTATGACGCCGAGCCGGGAGTGCCCTTTTGCCGCTGCCGCCCTGACAGGCTTAGCAGACGACGAGAGAGACCTCCTGCTCCGGCTCCGCACGTTTGAAACGTCGGGTGCTGCCGTTGCCAAGGCCATCTCCTCGTCGTCGTGGATCTCGTCGGCCGCGACGGATTCATCGTCGTCCGCGTCTTCGTCATCGCTGTCATCGAGGTCGCAGAAGTGGCTGCTTGTTCCCCGGCTGAGCGCCGAACGCAAGGTCGCGGAGGAGTGTTCGCGGTTCATAGGCTGAGGGAACCAGACCCATCGGCCGCCGTTGGAGTCATTCGGCGGCTGCTCAGCAGCACCGGCGGCGTCGAGAGCGAAGGGGCTGACTTGAGAGGGCTTGATCTCAAACGCGACGCCGCGGCAGCTCGAGAACTTGATCGGGGTATGCTTTACTGCTGGCCCTTGCTTGTCCATGGCGCCGATCGGTCAGTAGCCTGTGCTCTACTCGCTTGTACTAATGTAGAACACTTTGCATGGAGGGTTGGTTGGCAGTGTGTGGAAGATGCGCAGTTACGTTTACGTATTTATAGCCGCACGTAGCTAGATCTATATATGCATCGATGAGCGACGACTCAGTTTCCGGAGTAGAAAAATTTCAGGTCCAATTAAATGGCGGATAGAGCTAAACTTCAAAATGATGATTGGTCAAATCATTTGTCGAATTAGTCAAATCTCTGACGTTTTCAACTTTATGATTGGAGGAAGGCTGGTGTGTGCGCGATGGCGAACTCGGTGAAAACGCTGGCAAATGTGTAGTAACCATCGCGGTGAGAGTGCACAACATAAAATGCCGAGTTGCCGACTACTGAAGGTCAAAGGAGTACATTGCATAGAGAGCGACTACTGAAGGTCAGAGGAGTACACATGGATGCAATAGCGCGGAAAGTGTTCTTATAATTTAATCCATCTGATAGTACTGGACATGAATATGAATATTTTGAACATGGCGATTTATGGAATCAGGTTAGGACACAGTTTCAGTATGAGGTTATACACAATGGAATACTCACTTGGTCATGTACCTTGGCCGTTCCCCCCTCTTCTTCTACAGTAGCGAGGGGGCGATTTGTGAGCGGGAGGTTGGAGGAAGCCCGGATCTCGGCGTGTACATAGTGTAGGGTACCTGCCGGCGGCGTTGTGGAGGCGGTGGCGCGGTCGGTGTGGAGTTTGGTGGTGGTGCTCGTCCCCTTCGGCGGTGGTGCTCTGCGGAGCTCCGGGCCAGAGCGCTCGCCTTCCCCGTGCTCGTGGTTCGTCGGAACCACCGTGCGCGTCTGTCCCTAGCCGGATCTGCATAGGCGGCGGATCCGGGTGTCGAAGTTGAAGAAGAAGATGGTGGGCCGAAGCTTCGCGATGGCGCTGGCGTTCCAGGGTGCAGGATCTTCAGATCCATTGACCGGCGACTTCCCGGCTGCAGAGGGGCTGACTCCGTACCAAGGCGTGAAGAGGAGCAGCGGCAGCGGCGCGCCACCGGCTCATTCTGTTCGTCGGCGTGGCCGGGATCCAGAGGGACCCATGTGTAGTTTTATCTTTTTTCTGGATCTTTCTGTAAGATCGAAGCTTTAATATCAATCTTCTTTTTCTCGCAAAAAAAATGTACACTAAAAAAAACACTCAGCTGGAAACTTCCACAACCAAACTATTAATGTAGATTTAAAGATACTACATCCAATGTGACTTTCATGTATAACCATGCTTATTTCAACTTAAGGCTTTTATCAGCGTGAGATTTTCAATCTTCTAGGTTAATGTCACAACTTGCACTAGCGTAACATCTTACGGTCAAGTTTACCATACATTACAGATTAGAAGTGTATTCTCAGCTCTTACTAGACACAGAAGAATAAACTTAACTCTAGTTCAGTGATTTATTCAGAAATCACTTTGGTACATGTTCTTCTGGCCAAGAACTTGGATCACATTATGTCGTTTTACACAACATGGTTAAAAGATAGAATTCTATGACTGGGGCATAGTGGACGTTGCAGGTCCCTATTCTTTTATTCAGCAACTGTCTTAGCATCGAGATTAACTCAATGCTGCACCCAGTTATACAAGCAATAAATTCTTCTTGGCATGTTCTATTCTGAACTTCTTTAGAATCTAAAACCAGGAATGTAATTCGAATTTTAATGCTTATTAAATGTATCGATCTATCTTGATAGACCTTTAATGTTTAACTTTATCTATAGAAATATTTACACGCTTAAATAATCGTTAGTACCACCTTTAATATTCACAATATGTCATCTACATATGAGAATGTTGTTAAGCTCCCACTCAAATATGTCAATCACATATAAGACTAGGAAAACGGAATTACCTCCCACTCGAATATGTCAATGACATATGAGACCAAGAAACTCACTCGGCTCCCACTCAAAATTCGTCATCTTCATATAAAGATTTAGGAAAAAACTACCTATCTCCCATTCAAATGTGTCATCTACACACAAGATTAGGAAGGTTATTTAGTTCCCACTCAATTTCTTGAAAATAGAGCTCTTCTCGATATTTGTGGTAATTCCAAAATACTTCGATCATCCATCAAATTGAGACTTCCAACTACGACTCACTAGCATCCAAAAGATTTGAAAACTAGCTTGTTGTACCAATTACTATCCTTCTTCAATATAGATGTTGAAGGAGATGCGGTTTTAACAATCTTTTATCAATTAACAAATTTTAGTAATTGCTAGTTCAAACCCTAATGGCTCAAGCACCGCTACACATTTGTAGTCCACCTTTTGAATTTGTCAAAACATACTTTGGATAAATCGAGCTTTATGTCTTTCTTGAAGTTTCATTTCTTCCAAGGAAGATCAAATAACATCTTTATTTGATAAGATCAAGTATAAAAATACCTTGTAACCTTAAATGTAACTTAATATAGGATTTCATCACTCGTAAGTGATTACTCGTACCTAGATCTAACATTGCATCTTTATAGTTCGTAGGCATGTCTTATTCCAATACAAATAAATCATGAATACTATTTCGCGAAGAGGCAGAATGTATTCTTGAATCCTACCTATTTTAGTAAAACTTTAATTTCGAGATGCATGATCACAATCATCAATCTCTCCTCTACTTGAATAGTTTGGGCTCGGAACACATTTCATTGCGCCTGTTTGGAGGTAAGTTCAACAACCATAGTTTAATTAGTTTCACTTTCTTCAATCAACACCTTTGCGAGAACATCTTTCTCAAGAAAGCACCATGTTTAGAAACATTAAATTTTACCTCTTTGGTTTTATGGAATATGTATTCATAGCTACTAAGAATACATTAGAAAGACTTATTCATCTTAATTTTGAATTATCATGTAACTCAAAACTTTCATGAATTTCAGATGGTTCCCTTATTTAAAATAAATATTCGCTATTCTTTTAAATGATAATGGTAACTCAATAAGAGATAATTAATTTAGACCATACAATATTCAATAGAGTATGATTACAATACTTTAGACGTATCAACACATTGATATGTTCCAAGAACTGAAATTTGTGGAACATCTTTCACAAGTCTTTTCTGCAGAAAACATAACTCAAATACTTAGTCACTTTGATGAAAGGGTAATGGTGTAGCCCATGATCTGGCTTTCCTAGCTAAACGTAGCGGTGACAGCAATATTTGGTTGAAACCGATTCCTCGGTTTATCAGTGATCTTTGTAATCAAGATTGTGTACGTGGTTCTGTCATTAATGAATGAAATGTCATTCCCCTCAAAAAAAAAAAACTTAGTCACTTTGATCAAGTAGCAGAGACTCGTTTTTCTTGTTAATTTAATACCCTTCTTGATTCTAAAATTCGTTGAACACATGAAATAATATCAGACTTACGTTTCATTTAGTAAATACACATATTCACTTAAATCAACAATGAAGTTCACAAAAATATGATATCCACTACCTGCTGAAATCCAATACATCATTAATTCATTATGTGTGATTCTCAAAAATTTATCGCATATTCCATTTTACCAGAACATGAAGTTTTAATCATGAGGCATAACTTTCATGCGTCAAAAAGTCAAGTATCTAAAGACCTTCTGATTCATCGGAATAAAGCACATAATACCTACATGATTTAAACACTAGTGTCATTCGAAAATGATGTCATTATCAAGTTTGGATATCTTTCGATATTTTTAATGTTTTACAAATGCTCAAGCTACTATCATCGAGAATAAAATAAGAATAACTCATTAATAACTGAAATGTGCACATAAAAGATTTTATTCGTAGAAATAGAACAACTCACTTGTCTCTGACTTATATAACTGTCTCGCGAAATGCAAGGCATCCTAACAAGGTTCAGACACATAAAGATTACAAAATTTATTCAAATCCATATAACTAATCCAAATAATAGATCTATAGGGAGAATGTCGTCGGCCATCAACCATATTTCTTGCCATCAACATGCACTGTCACCTCATCTCTTCCAAACAATCTCTCAAACAGTAGGTTCTGTTAAAACAGAACACATATCAAAATACTTAGTAAATCGCGATAAGTGTTGGTAAGGAAAAACATTATAACTTGTATACCATATATACCTTCTCCGTTGATGATTTCCTTTGCAATTGGTTCTAATTTCAGAGTTCTCAACTCAGACGGGAATTCATGAAAGGTGAACGATTCTTCTCTCATGACATAGCCCAAGATGATCTTCGTAGCTGGGGGAAGCTGCTAATGCAACACCTCATCTAATGCAAATCTGTTTGTCATCTAGTAGTACAAATCATGCACTAGGCGCCCATGAATTCTATGCATGTTTGCCAAGTGACTCTCTAAGGGGGTTTTTCTTCCATCTTAGTTGGAAGAAATTCATCCAGACACTCATTCTTCATCATTCTAACATGCGATATAAACATAGCCTTAAGTTCATCAACCATATCAAATGTGTTGGTGTTCCAAAAGTGCACCCGTAGCTCATAATCCATGGAATAAAGCATGGCGCATTGACTACTATGGACAAGTCACGATGAGTACGATAATCATCATTATCATCCTCACTCACAGAGTTCTGGGGTTCATCTCCAAGAAGTTCTTATATCACGTAGAGCAAGTCATTTCTAATGAGAATATCCCTCATGCATTGGTACCAGTCTATGAAGTTGGATCCATCATTTTTAAGTTCCTCATCATGCAAAAAGAGCAAAAGTCGATAAAAACATTGGGGTATGACATGATCTACAAATAAAATTGCAAAGACATTTAAGAGTGAGTTCATAATATATGATTTCAAGTTATAATCAAATTACAAATGATCTCCACAAAAAATTTCATCCCTAAGTATGTTTTAGCGATTACATGACCCCCATTCACTATACCACCCCCGATCCTCATGGCCGGCGGCATAGTTGCAAAGGTGGACATCGAAATGTCGATCAGATCATTCATGTGACTCATGCTCGATCTTTTGATCTCTCGTGTTCCGAGGCCATGTCTGCACATGCTAGGTTTGCCAAATTAACCTTAGTATATTTGTTGTGCAACGTGGCTTACACCCACTTTATGCGAATGACGAGATGTGTGCCTGATGGCAACAACCCCGTGTGTACCAACTTGTTGGGACTCCAAGTGCAGAGTGTTGTAGCAAGCGTCTTTTCCCCACAATGGTGACTCGAGAGTTTATATCAAACTCTCTTGGAATTGGCTTAGAAGCTGAATTCTTCCTATCCTTTTCTAGCAACGTACAAAATAAAGTTCTTGCCTTGTGTCCCCAACTTCACCGTGTGGTTGTCAAGCACAAGGTTTTGTATTAGTAATAGGAAATACAAGTGTAAGAATGAAGTAAAGTAAAATAAAGTAAACAACCTAAGTAAACTAGATGAAAGCAAATAAAGGCTAGTGGTATATGGGTTTTGTGTGTGTATATGTAGAGATAGTATTTTTGGTATTTTTTGATTAAATAAAAGTAGAAAATATAAAGCAAGGTAAAAGTTTGGAGTGTTTCTAGTGAGTTAAAATAGATCGGCGTTCATGTGTTCACTTGTCTACTCTCTTTTTAAGTTGTAGTGGACACTAACAATTCATTAATGATATAATATTGGTGGAACTTACATGTGTTTGATAAAAATTCATATGAGAATTAGATCCTAACATAGAGATCATGCAACACATCCCTCTTATACTCCTCAAGAAAGAGAAAACTCCATGCAATCTTGATTTAAGAATCAACAGAGTATAGGCTTAAGTAATTTGACATAATGTTTGAATATCAAATATTCTACCTTGAACATACAAGATTATCACAATGTCACATGATAATTATAGCACATGCATTCACTTTATCCCTAGTGAGGCGGCAAAAGAAAGGTAAAAACCATAGTAGATCTTGAATTTGTTGTGACTATTCAATCACTTCCACTATGCTACTCCATCTAATACACACTTCTCCCCACACATGCTCTTTCGTACAAGTTGGATCAGAACGAGCACTTAAGAATAAGGTACATGATATGAATCTATGAATAAATCTTACACATCATAGGTTCCAATCTCATATATCAATATCATAGAATAAAGATCCATCACATAGGGATTACATATATGACCATAATCATGTTAGGAAGCCCATATGGTACTACATATATGAAGAAGAAGAGAGAAATAGATCAAGCTACTGCCACAAGTCCATAGTCCAGAGGTGGATTACTCCCTCTTCATCATGGTGATGATGGTGGAGACGTTGGAGAAGGTGGAGATCCCTCCAGCAACGGCTTCGGCGGAGTTTCCCCTCCCAATGTCATTAGATCTGGCTCTGTTTGGTGTTCCTGTGTTTCCGTGGTGCTCTCCTCGAGGAATCCTCGGGAAGTCCTTTATATACGGGTTTTAGGTCAAACGAATTCTGTGGGCAAAAGAATTATGAGAATCGGACGATTGAAGCGGAAAAGAGGGGTGGTGGCGCGCCCTCTCTGCCTGGGCACGCCACCTGGACTCGTTTGGCCCTCCTAGCCCATCTTGTGAGGTTCAAGCGCTCCAAAGATGCTTCTCTCGATTAAATATTGATATCCCCAAAAGCGTAACTCAATTTGACTTTGTTAAGGTCCATGAAGGATAAAAATGCACAAAACAAGGGCTTTCCTGTCCTACGGAGTTATAACCTAAACAAAGAGGATCATTGGTAAATCCTCAAAAATCAATATAAAACATAGATATAACATCATATATGTTTCAAATACGTGGGAGTGTGTGTCAACAAACTACAAAGTTCATCCATGTGCATTTTACATGCATCAGTGACACACGATCGTCATGGCATGCCTCATAACGGAGAACTTTCTTGGTGGTGCACATTAAGGGAGAACACTTTTATTGATATTAATTTTAGGAATCATATTATTTAAAGCTACCTTCATGTATCTAATGTTATCAACAAACAAGATGCATTAACATATTAACATCAGGTGGTGTGTGACATGATATGGGTTTTTTTATTAACACGCTTAGATCTCCATCGACTGCCTTGGCATGGTGCCAAGAATATGGCGCTTCCAGTTGATCACCCATCATGATGATTTTCTACTACTAAACTTAGCAACAACAAGTACCATATTACAACTTTCCTTGCAACATAAAGCTAGACGCCTCTATTTTATCTCTTGCAAATTTTACGTGGCTGCTAGGGCTTTTGTGAAAGAATCGTTCTTACCTACGAACATTCACCTACAACAACGATTAAATAATTGTCTCGATTACACCCCTCTCATGGCCCTCTATTGTGAATGAAATATCAACTAAGGAAAGAGAGACAGAAACCCCCCAACCACATATATGGTACAAGGCATATGTCAAGTGCGGAACCAGTCTCGCGTAAGAGTACACATAAGATCGGTCGGAGCCGGTACATCAAACCATGCCGCGATACGAACAAGCGCACGTGAGAGGGTAACAATTATAGAACCAATGTCCACATTCAACATGTGTTCTAACGATATAAGCATAACTACGCATAGATCGGCTAGGATACCTGATGTCTACGCACGCTTCTATTCTTATAGACAGTGTTGGGCCTCCAACTACAGAGGTTTGTAGAACAGCAGCAAGTTTCCCTTAAGTGGATCACTGATGTCTACGGGTGCTTCTATTCTTGTAGACAGTGTTGGGCCTCCAAGAGCAGAGGTTTGTAGAACAGCAGCAAGTTTCCCTTAAGTGGATCACCCAAGGTTTATCGAACTCAGGGAGGAAGAGGTCAAAGATATCCCTCTCATGCAACCACTGCAACCACAAAGCAAGAAGTCTCTTGTGTCCCCAACACACCTAATAGGTGCACTAGTTCGGCGAAGAGATAGTGAAATACAAGTGGTATGAATGAATATGAGCAGTAGTAACGGCGCCGAGAAAAGTGCTTGTCGGCGTGCGGTTGATGGTAGTAATATTGCAGGAAGTAAAGATGCAGTAAAACAGTAAACAAGCAGCGATAGCGATATTTAGGAGGCCTAGGGATCATACTTTCACTAGTGGACACTCTCAACATTGATCACATAACAGAATAAATAGATAGATGCTAGACTCTACACCCTCTTGTTGGATGATGAACACCACTAAGCTGTGTAGGATTACACGAACCCTCAATGCCGGAGTTAACAAGCTCCACAATATTCGATGTTCATGTTTAAATAACCTTAGAGTGCATGACAGATCAACATAACCAAACCAAGTACTAACATAGCATACACACTGTCACCTTCACACTACGAAAGGAGGCATAGATCACATAAATACCATCATAGCAATAGTTAACTTCATAATCTACAAGAGATCACAATCATAGCCTACGCCACGTACTACATGATGCACACACTATCACCATTACACCGTGCAGGAGGAATAAACTACTTTAATAACATCACTAGAGTAGCACACAGATAAATTGTGATAGAAAACACATTGCAATCATAAAGGGATATAAATAAGCACTTCACTATGCCATTCATAACAGTGAATAAGTATTCTGTGAAATATAGCCTAAGAGACCCACACGGTGCACACACTGTCACCTTTACACACGTGGGACAAGGAGTCTCCGGAGATCACATAAGTAAAACCCACTTGACTAGCATAATGACATCTAGATTACAAGCATCATCATATGAATCTCAATCATGTAAGGCGAGTTCATGAGATTATTGTATTGAAGTACATAGGAGAGAGATGAACCACATAGCTACCGGTACAGCCCCGAGCCTCGATGGAGAACTACTCCCTCCTCATGGGAGACGAGCAGCGTTGATGAAGATGGCGGTGGTGTCGATGGAGGAGCCTTCGGGGGCACTTCCCCGTCCGGCGGCGTGCGGGAACGGAGACTCCTGTCCCCCGGATCTTGGCTTCGCGATGGCGGCGGCTGCGGAAGGTTTTCTCTGGTTTCGTCGAACGTGTCGTGGTTTTTAGGTCAGAGACCTTTATATAGGCGAAGAGGCGGAGTCGGAGGGTCGACGAGGCGACGACACACTAGGGGGGCGCCCCCTAGGGCCGCGCCGGCCTGTCATCTGGGGGCCCAGTGGCCCCTCTCGGCCTCTCTCGGGTGTTCCGGAAGCTTCGCGTGATCCTAAGATGCTTGGGCGTTGATTTCGTCCGATTCCGAGAATATTTCCTTACTAGGATTTACGAAACCAAAAACAGCAGAAAACGACAAGCGGCCCTTCGGCATCTCGTCAATAGGTTAGTTCCGGAAAACGCATAAATATGACATATAATGTGCATAAAACATGTAGATGTCATCAATAATGTGGCATGGAACATAAGAAATTATCGATACGTCGGAGACGTATCAGCATCCCCAAGCTTAGTTCCTGCTCGTCCCGAGCAGGTAAACGATAACAAAGATAATTTCTGGAGTGACATGCCATCATAACCTTGATCATACTATTGTAAACACATGTAATGAATGCAGCGATCAAAACAATGGTAATGACATGAGTAAACAATTGAATCATAAAGCAAAGACTTTTCATGAATAGTACTTTCAAGACAAGCATCAATAAGTCTTGCATAAGAGTTAACTCATAAAGCGGTAAATCAAAGTAAAGGTATTGAAGCAACACAAAGGAAGATTAAGTTTCAGCGGTTGCTTTCAACTTGTAACATGTATATCTCATGGATATTGTCAATGTAAAGTAATATAACAAGTGCAATATGCAAGTATGTAGGAATCAATGCACAGTTCACACAAGTGTTTGCTTCTTGAGGTGGAGAGAGATAGGTGAACTGACTCAACATAAAAGTAAAAGAAAGGGCCCTTCGCAGAGGGAAGCATTGATTGCTATATTTGTGCTAGAGCTTTGGTTTTGAAAACATAAAGAGAGCATAAAAGTAAAATTTTGAGAGGTGTTTGTTGTTGTCAACGAATGGTAGTGGGAACTCTAACCCCCTTGCCAGACAAACCTTCAAAGAGCGGCTCCCATGAATTATTTTTATTTTTGGGTGGCACTCCTTCCAACCTTTCTTTCACAAACCATGGCTAACCGAATCCTCGGGTGCCTGCCAACAATCTCATACCATGAAGGAGTGCCTTTTTATTTTAGTTTTATTATGATGACACTCCTCCCCACCTTTGCTTTCTCAAGCCATGGCTAACCGAATCCTTCGGGTGCCGTCCAACAATCACATACCATGGAGGAGTGTCTATTTAGGTTAATTAATTTGGGACTGGGAATCCCATTGCCAGCTCTTTTTGCAAAATTATTGGATAAGCGGATGAAGCCACTAGTCCATTGGTGAAAGTTGCCTAACAAGAATGAAAGATAAACACCACATACTTCCTCATGAGCTATAAAACATTGAAACAAATCGGAGGTGATAAATTTTGAATTATTTAAAGGTAGCACTCAAGCAATTTACTTTGGAATGGCGGAGAAATACCATGTAGTAGGTAGGTATGGTGGACACAAATGGCATAGTGGTTGGCTCAAGGATTTTGGATGCATGAGAAGTATTCCCTCTCGATACAAGGCTTAGGCTAGCAAGGTTATTTGAAACAAACACAAGGATGAACCGGTACAGCAAAACTCACATAAAAGACATATTGTAAACATTATAAGACTCTATACCGTCTTCCTTGTTGTTCAAACTCTTTACTAGAAATTATCTAGACCTTAGAGAGACCAATTATGCAAACCAAATTTTAGCAAGCTCTATGTATTTCTTCATTAATGGGTGCAAAGTATATGATGCAAGAGCTTAAACATGAGCACAACAATTGCCAAGTATCAATTTATTCAAGACATTCTACCAATTACTACATGTAGCATTTTCCGTTTCCAACCATATAACAATTAACGAAGCAGTTTCAACCTTCGCCATGAAAAATAAAAGCTAAGAACACATGTGTTCATATGAACCAGCGGAGCGTGTCCCTCTCCCACACAAGCATTTATTCAAACAAAAACAAAAACAAAAGCACACAGACGCTCAAAGTAAAGTACATAAGATGTGGCCGAATAAAAATATAGTTTCAAGAGAAGGAACCTGATAATTTGTCGATGAAGAAGGGGACTCCTTGGGCATCCCCAAGATTAGATGCTTGAGTCTTCTTGAAATATGCAGGGGTGAACCACCGGGGCATCCCCAAGCTTAGAGCTTTCACTCTCCTTGATCATATCGTATCATCTCCCTCTCTTGATCCTTGAAAACTTCCTCCACACCAAACTCAAAACAACTCATTAGAGGGTTAGTGCATAATCAAAAACTCACATGTTCAGAGGTGACACAATCATTCTTAACACTTCTGGACATTGCTCAAAGCTACTGGAAGTTAATGGAACAAAGAAATCCATCCAACATAGCAAAAGAAGCAATGCGAAATAAAAGGCAGAATCTGTCAAAACAGAACAGTCCGTAAAGACGAATTTTATTGAGGCACCAGAATTGCTCAAATGAAAATGCTCAAATTGAATGAAAGTTGCGTACATATCTGAGGATCACTCACGTAAATTGGCATAATTTTCTGAGTTACCTACAGAGAATTAGGCCCAGATTCGTGAAAGCAAGAAATCTGTTTCTGCGCAGTAATCCAAATCTAGTATGAACCTTACTATCAAAGACTTTACTTGGCACAACAATGCAATAAAACTAAGATAAGGAGAGGTTGCTACAGTAGTAACAAATTCCAAGACACAAATATAAAACAAAAGTACTGTAGTAAAATAAACACATGGGTTATCTCCCAAGAAGTGCTTTCTTTATAGCCATTAAGATGGGCTCAGCAGTTTTAATGATGCACTCGCAAGAGAAAGTATTTGAAGCAAAAGAGAGCATCAAGAGGCAAATTCAAAACACATTTAAGCCTAACATGCTTCCTATGAAAAGGAATCTTGTAAATAAACAAATTCATGAAGCATGATGCAACAAGCATAGAAAGATAAAACAAGTGTAACTTCAAAAATTTCAGCATATAGAGAGGTGTTTTAGTAACATGAAAATTTCTACAACCATATTTTCCTCTCTCATAATAACTTTCAGTGGCATCATGAACAAATTCAACAATATAACTATCACATAAAGCATTCTTATCATGAGTCTCATGCATAAAATTATTACTCTCCACATAAGCATAATCAATTTTATTGGTAATAGTGGGAGCAAATTCAACAAAGTATCTATCATTATTATTTTCATCATCAAATATAGGAGGCATATTGTAATCATAATCAAATTTATCCTTCATAACAGGCGGTACTAAAAGACTACTATCATTATAATCATCATAAATAGGAGGCAAAGTATCATCAAAGTAAATTTTCTCCTCAATGCTTGGGGGACTAAAAATATCATGCTCATCAAAGCCAGCTTCCCCAAGCTTAGAATTTTCTATATCATTAGCAACAATGGTATTCAAAGTGTTCATACTAATATGTTCCATGGGTTTTTTAATTTTCGCATCAAACCATCCATGTCTTAAATCAGGAAATAGAATAAGAAGCTCATTGTTGTCCATTATGCCAAACTAGTGTAAACAAGAAACAAAAAGATGCAATTGCAGGATCTAAAGGAAATAGCTTCGAGCACACACACAACGGCAACAGAAAAGTACTTTACCTGGGACCGGAGTATGAGAGCCTTTTACCTTTCCTCCCCGGCAACGGCGCCAGAAAATAGCTTCGTTGCCGGGGTCCGGTGTGTGAGTGCCGTTTAACTTTCCTCCCCGGCAACGGCGCCAGAAAATAGCTTGATGTCTACGGGTGCTTCTATTCTTGTAGACAGTGTTGGGCCTCCAAGAGCAGAGGTTTGTAGAACAGCAGCAAGTTTCCCTTAAGTGGATCACCCAAGGTTTATCGAACTCAGGGAGGAAGAGCTCGAGTGTGGCTAGGCGGTAGAGGGCGCGGAGTAGATGCTCAACGTGGTGGTAGGGATGCAGGGGGAGGACGGCGTCGCTCGAGTGCACGACGTACTGGCGCGTCCAGTGCGCGGTGAGCGCGCGTGCTGGCGCGTCCTGGCAAGGTTTTGGACGCGGGCGTTCCGGCCAATGGCGAGCGTTGGCGTTGCTGGGGCGTGTACGGTTGGGTTCCTGGTGCTGCAGAGATGCTCCAGGACAAGGGGATGGGTTGAGAGAAGGGCTGGAGAGAGGGGTGCCAAGGGTGGCCGGGTGTGCACGGCATGGTGAGTTTCTCCTCACTTTTCCACTCTACCAAGCCCTAGCATGTACCAAGCTCGATGCAGGGGAGCTAGAGGGATCAAATGATCACGGTTTAAAGCTGGTTTAGGCAAAGAACCGATGGATAATAGAGTGTAACTCAATTCTGGAAGAATGCCCTCCAGGTGTTCGATCAAATGGCCGCATGAACTTTAAATTTGAAATTTGAAATTCTTTTTGGTGGATCTCATACATATTAAATATAGGTTCGTTTGGTGTTGGTGGGGTTCAATTTGGAGAAGGATTGCAGATTTTCAAATTTGGGGTGATCTTCTTCTCTCTCTCGGGTTCCCTCTTTGCTCACATATTCTGGTCAACCTAGTCAACTTTAGGGAGGGTGGTCAACATGAAAGTTGTAGATCTTGACATGGTCTTGGATGACATGGCTTTGGTTGACTAAGTTGGGTTTAAGAAATAATTAAACCAGAGGGGTAAAGAGGGGATCATGTTAAAATTTCCCCAAATGACCATCATCACATGTGAGATGGTTTTGAATTGAATTTCGATTTGATTTTGGTTTCTTCAATGCATTTGGGTTTGTTTGAGTTATATAAGTATTTTAGAAACCAAAGATTGAGCTATGGTGACCTTTAGTGAAGATTTGCAATTTTGGCCTAAGTGTATGTGAGAGAGAAATGGATTTTTTCTATTTTTCTTTTATTCTCCTCAATTTAGGGTTAGGGGATCTTAGTTTAGGGTTTAACACTAATTGATCATCATACTAACACTCATCATGGCAATTGCACAAAAGAAATTCACTCAAATGCATGAAACTATATGTGGCACTATATGCATATAAAAAGTTTTTGTTTGTTGCAAAATTTGAGTACTTGAATCTCTCACTTGATTTTATTATTGTTGAAACTTGGGATGTTACATC